>NC_134171.1:300000-410000 GCF_964188355.1 Buteo buteo
TGCTGTCCCCCCTCCCCTGCACCCCCCGCTCTGCACCCCTTGCCCTGTCCCTGTCCCCCAACCCCTGCACCCCCTGTCCCATCCCCGCACCCTAACTCTAACCCTCGCCCCCCCTTCCCAGCACCCCTTTTCTCGTCCCCTGCACCCTCCGTCCCGTCCCTGCACCCCATCCCTGGCACCCCGTCCCCCTCCCGCTCCCCTTCCCCAGCCCCCCGCCCCCTGTCCCATCCCGTCCCCCCGTTCCCTCCCCTTGTCCCATCCCCACACCCCAACCGGTGCCTGCACCCCATCTTGTCCCCTGCACCCCATCTCCTGCGCCCCTTCTCCTGTCCTTTGTCCCCGCGCCCTGTCCGGTCCCTGCACCCCGTCCGCAGCACCCCTTGTCCCATCCCTGCACCCCATCCCCTGCGCCCTGACCCCAGCACCCCTTGTTCCCGTCCCCCACACCCCATCCCGTCCCCCAACCCCTGCACCCCCTCCTCTGCACCCCGAACCCTGCACCCCGTCCTGCCCACGCACCCCCTCCCCTGCACCCCATCTTGTCCCCTGTACCCCATCCTGTCGCCCGTCCCCTGCACCCCTTATCCCCTCCCTGCACCCCCCCATTCCCCTCTCCCCCTTCCCCCCTTCCCAGCCGCCCCCGCTGCCCTTTCCCGCACAGTGTCCGGTTGTTCGGCGGGAGGGGGCGGCCGGTGCCCGGTGGGGAGGGGAAGGGGTGGGGGGGGCAGCCGGTACCCGGGGGGGGCGATGAAAGGGCCCTTTTCTCTCCGCAGCCGTAGTGGGGGGGGGGAGGCAGAAAGACCCGACTCCTGACGGCGCTGGATGCAGTGGGGTCCACGGGTGGGGAGCCGGGGTGGATGCGGGAAACCCCCCCCACCCCCCCCAGCCCCCCCCGAATAACCGGGGGGGTCCCGGTGGTCCCGATGGAGGTGGCGGGGAGGGGGCAACGCCTTCAGATGCAGGAGAAGCTGCGGATCCTGGAAGATCTCAACATGCTCTATATCCGACAGATCGCCATTAGCCTCCAGGTAGGAACTGGGGGCCCCCACCGGGACCCCCCGGGACCCTCCGGAGCTCCGGACCCTGGGTTCCCCAGGACCCGGAGCTCCAGGGGATCCCAGGGGGTCCCGGGAAGGTAGAGAGCACTCCCCACCGATCCTCTCCTTGGGGGGAGCATCCCCCCATATCCCACCGGGGGGGTCCTCTGGATGATGGGGGGTGGTCCTGGCAGGGTGGGGGGGGAACAAGAGTTCCCGGTTGCTGCCACCCCCCCTTGTCCGCTGCTCGGGGTTATTTATAGCAGGCGGTGACGTCACTGCAGCTCCATGGGCAGGGGGCCCGGGGGGGTGCAGGCAGCGCGGGGGGTGCAGGCAGCAGCCGGTACCGGAATGGAGCAGCAACCGGTACCGGCAGTGAGTTGGGGGTCTGGGGGGAGTGAGGGGGGGGGAGCTGGTCGGGGGGTGTGTGTGTCCCCACGCTGGGGGTGTCTGTGGTACCCGGGAAGTGTGGCACGTCTGGGGGGGCACGTGGCAAATCTGTGGGGCATGTGGTGCATCCGTGGGGCACGTGGTTCCCCCGTGGGGTGCACGATGTATCCGTGGGGCGCGTGGCACGTCTGGGGGATGCATGGCAAATCTGTGGGGTGCGTGGCACATCCGTGGGGTGCATGGTGTACTTGTGGGGCGTGCTGTTCACCCGTGGGGGTTCACGATGTATCCGTGGGGTGCACGGTTCCCCCGTGGGGTATGTGATGTATCCGTGGGGTGCATGGTTCGCCCGTGGGGTATGTGATGTATCCACGGGGTGCACAGTTCCCCCGTGGGGTACGTGATGTATCTGTGGGGTGCGTGGTTCCGCCGTGGGGTACATGGTGTATCTGTGGGGTGTGTCATTCCCCTGTGGGGCACATGCTGTATCTGTGGGGTGTGTGGTTCCCCCGTGGGGTACGTGATGTATTCGTGGGGTGTGTGGCTCCGCCGTGGGGTACGCGCTGTCTCTGTGGGGTGTGTGGCTCATCTGGGGGGTGCATGGTTCCCCCACAGGGTACATGATGTATCTGTGGGGCGCGTGGCACATCTGTGGGGTACGCGCTGTCTCTGTGGGGTGCACGACTCCCCTGTGGGCTGTTGGGGGGCAGTGGGGCTGCAGCCCCCAGGGCTGGGGGCCATTCTGGCGTGGTGGGATGGGGACCCCAGCAGGTGGCTGTGGGGTGGCCAGGGAGGGGGACCCCCAGGAGCCGGTGGCTGCGTGGCTCCGGGGGGGCGCAGGGTGTTCATTTGGTGGCTGCAGCGAAGGCTGGTTTGGGGTGGGTGGACCGGCCCCCACCGGTGGGAGCGGAGCTGTGTAGGGGTCCCGGTGTCCCCTCCTGCACTTGGGGTGCCCCCTGAGCTGCGCTGAGCCAGGGGTGCGCATCTGGGACCTCCCCCCCAAACCGTGCAGACCTGGGGGTGGCCGGGTGGCTTCGTGGCCCCCGGGGGGGACGTGGCAGCCCCAATCCGGACCCGGGGGGAGGGACACCCCCCCCCCCGCCAGCCCTGTCCACGCAGCCCCCCCCCCCAAGCCCCATTCCCCCCCTCCTCCCCAGGACACGGAGATCCAGCGGAAGATGGAGCGGGAGCTGCGGCTGCGGGAGGGGGCCTGCAAGCTGCTGGCTGCCTGCAGCCGTCGGGAGCAGGCGTTGGAGGCTGCCAAGAGCCTCCTGGTCTGCAACAGCCGCGTCCTGGCCTACATGGCCGAGCTGCAGCGCAGGAAGGAAGCGCAGGTGCTGCGGCGGACGGCCAGGCGGTGAGCATCCCTGGCTGTGAGTGGGGGGGGGGGGATGACGAGGGGGGGGACGCTGCTGGGGCGGCCGTCACAGCTCCCACCCTGCTCCCCGCTTCCCCCCGCAGCCCCTCGGACGCCGGCCCCGCGGATGAGCGTCTGCCCTGCCGGGGCACCGTCTGCGTCTCAGGTACGGGGACGGCGGAGGGGGGGTCCTGCCGGCTGCCCCCCGCCATCCCCCTCCGGGGTGGAGCGGGTGCGCCCAGCACCGTGCACGCTCCCGTGGTGGGGGGGGTCCTGGGTGCAGGCGGCCACCGAGGGGCCCTCGGGTGTCCCCATGGGACCGTCCCGGGGGGGGCTCAGCCCCCCTCACCACCCATCTTCCCCACCCACCTCCCGCCCCAGACCTGCGCATCCCGCTGATGTGGAAGGACACGGAGTACTTCAGGAACAAGGGAGGTGAGTGGGGGTGTGGGGGGGCAGCATCGCCGCCCCCACCCCCGCCACTGCCCTGACACCCCCCCGCCGCCCCCCAGAACTGCACCGCTGCGCCGTCTTCTGCCTGCTGCAGCTCGGGGCGGAGATCCACGACACCCCCATGGTGCTGGTGGACCGGACCCTCACCGACATCTGCTTCGAGAGCGCCGTCCTCTTGTGAGCGGGTGCTCCCCGGGGGGACCCCTGCCCTCTCCCACCTCCCCCCGGGAGGGACCCCCAGCCTGTGGGGTGGCACGGAGGGTCCCGGGGTGGGCGGTGGAGCAGAGAGGGGTGTCCCCCCCACATTCCACGGCCACCCCGCTCATCCCGTGCCCCCCCCCAGCTCGGAGGCCGGACCTGACTTTGAGCTGAAGGTGGAGCTGTACAGCGCGGGGCTGGCGGGGGGGGCGGCGCAGGGCAGCACCCCCAGGAAGCTGGCCACCCGCCTCAGCACCTCCCTGGGACGCTCTGCCGGCAAGCGGGTGCGCGCCGCCATGGACGGGGGTCCCGGCAGCCCCCCGGGTAACGGGGCCACCAGCCCCCTCCTGCTGCCAGCCCCCAGCGTGCCGTGAGTACCCGTCCCTCCGCTGTCCCCCGCTCTGTGTCCCCTTATCCCCCCCCTCCCCTCACCCGCCGTCCCCCCAGGGGCCCCAAGTTCCATCTGCTGGCACACGCCGTCCTCTCCCTGGCCGAGGTGCAGGACGGCTTCCGCACCCACGACCTCGCCATCACCAGCAACGGTGAGCGTGCGGCACGGCGCGGCACGGGCGATGGGGCTGGGGGCCTGGCAGGGTGGGGAGGGAGGGGTCTGGGGACTGATGGAGTGCGGGGAGAGGGGTCTGGGGGGTCCCGGGTGGGTTGGAGGGGAGAGGAGTCTGGGGGCCCAGCGCGGTGGGGAGAGGGGTCTGGGGGCTTGGCGTGGCGGGGGGTGGGTTTGGTGGGGAGATGGGGCTGGGGTCCCGGCAGGGTTGGGGGGGGTGTGGGGTGTGTGCAGGTGGGGGGTCCGTGCCCAGGCGCCCCAGGCGAGCGTGCCCCCCCCAGAGGAGAGCTCCTTCTGGCTGCCCCTCTACGGCAGCATGTGCTGCCGCCTGGCTGCCCAGCCCCGCTGCATGGCCGCCCCGGTGACGAGCGGCTTCCTCCGGCTGCAGGTGAGCGCGGGACGGGGACGGGAATGGGACAGGGATGGGGACGGGGACATGGGCAGGGATGGGGACAGGGACGGGATGGGGACAGGGAGGAGGACGGGGACGGGTGGTGGCGCGAGCCCACTGGGTCTCGGCAGTCCCTGCCGGTGGGCTCTGGACCGGGGTGGGGATGGAGAACGGGGGATCCCTGTGCTGGGGAGGGGCCGCCTCCGTCCCCCCGCGCCGGGCAGGGGATGGGGCGCGGTGGGGCTGGGGGTCCCGGTAGGGCTGGGGATGACCCCGGGGGGCCGGGGTGGCACGGTGCCCGCCGCGCCGACGGCGCCATCTCTACGGGCAGCAGCCGGGGGCCGAGGCGCAGAGCGGGGCCCGTCTGTACTGCGTCCTGCGCGGCACCGACCTCCTCTGCTACCGCGGTCCCGGCGAGGCCGAGGCCGGGCTGGAGCCGGCACTCACCATCGCCGTCAACAAGGTACAGCCGGGGCGGCTGGGGGGCTATGGGGGCCGCGGGGGGCTGCAGGGTCTAAGGGCTGCCGCCGCCGCCACCGCAGGAGACCCGCATCCGCGCGACGGAGCGGGAGGGGCGCGGGCAGCCCCACGGCATGGCCGTCACCAACCGCTACGGCGGCGAGGAGGTGACCCACACGCTGCTGGCCGAGAGCCGGGCCGAGGCGCAGCGATGGATGGAAGCCTTCTGGCAGCACTTCTACGACATGAGTGAGCGCGGACGGGGGAGGCGCGGCGGGACCCCCCCAACCCGGCGGGACCCCCAACCCAACAGGACCCGGTCCCGGCGGCGCTGACGCCCACCCCGCGCCCCCAGGTCAGTGGAAGCAGTGCTGTGACGAGCTGATGAGGATCGAGGTGCCGCCGCCGCGCCGGCCGCCCGCCATGCTGCCCCGGCAGGGCTCGCTCTACCACGAGATGGGTGAGCGCCGGGGCCGGGGGGGCTGGGGGGGCTCTGCCTCTGTCTCCCTCCTCTCTGCTCTCCGCTAACCTTCCGCCGGGCGGCCCCGTCCTCGCCGCCCTGGCATCTCCCTAATGTCGCCGTTCTCTCCGTCGCCTCTGTCCCCCCCATCTCTCTGTCCCCCCATCTCTCCGTGTCCCCGCTCCTGCCTTCCTCTGTCCTTTCCTGCCTTCCTCTGTCCCTGCTGTCTCTCTGTCATCCCCCCCCATCTCTCCGTCCCCCCGTCTCCGGTGGCTCCAGCCCTGCCCGGCCCGGCCGTGCCCCCCTCCGCCTGCGAAGGGCTCCTGCTGCAGGATAACGCCGTCTCGGCGGAGATCCGAGCTCTGCTCTCCTCCTATTACAGCGACAGGTGACGGGCGGGGGGCCGGCGGGGTGAGCCCACCGTGCCACGGCCCGCGGCACCGCTGGGGACGGCCGTGGGGATGGCCCGGCCACGGGGCGCATCCTGGCCATCTTGGCCACGTCCCACTTGCCCTGGCTCCGGTGCGTGTCCCAGCCACTGGGCACATCCCGGGCCACGTCCCAGCCACTCCAGCCGTGGGGCAAATCCCGGCCGCCTTGGCCACAGAGCGCGTCCCGGCTGCCCCGGCACCGGTGCACGTCCCGGCCGTGGGACGCATCCGCCGGCCGTGGGGCACGTCTCTGCCATGGGGCCGCCCCGTCCTGGCCGTTGGCGGGTCCCGTCCCCACGGCGCAGGAGCAGGACGGGGGTCCGGGGGGAGTCCGGCTGACCCCCCGCTCTTCCCCACAGCTATTGATCCGGCCGACGACATCGAGGCGGTGACGGACATCCTGACGCGGCGGGCGGGGGGACGGGCGCCGGGGACCCCCCCGTGGGTCTCCCTCTTCGAGGGACCCCCCCAGCGCGCCCCTCGCTCCGGCCGGGCGGGCAGCCCCAGCCCCCCTGCCCGCCGCCCCTGGGGCCGTCCCCGCACCCTCTCCCTCGACGCCAAGCTCAGCACCCTGAAGGGACGGGGGTCCCGGCAGGCAGCCCACCCCCCACGGCCCTCGCCTCCCAGCTCCGGTTCCTCCAGCAGCGGCAGCAGCAGCCCGGTCACAGACCATAACCCCCCCACGCCCCCCAGCCCCCTCCAGTCCCGGGTCTGAGCCTGGGGACCTGCAGGACCCTGGGGGGGGGGGTCGTGCTCTGGGGTGGGGGGGTCAGGGGCTCCCAGCTTCTTTTCTTGGGGAGAAACTGGAATTTCTGCCACCCTGTGCTGGGGGGGGACGGGTGGGCCAACACCGCCATTGCAGGGTGACCTCAGGGCTGAACGCCCCCAGAATTGGGGGGGGACTGTTCCCCCCCCAGCGTGGGTGCTGGGGGCTGACCCCCTCCCATTGCAGTGTGGGTGCTGGGGTCCCCTGGGCGGGGGGGTGCTCAGGGCAAACCCCCATGTACAGTGGGTGTGGGTCTAACCCCGGGGTGGGGGGGCGTGCAGGGACCCCCCCCAGCTCCACTTTCCCTCACCTCTAACCCTGGGGGCCGCCCCTCCTGGGGGGGGGGGGCAGAGTCCCTTGGCAGGGACCAGCCCTGGCCCCCCCAGGCCAGGGACCCAAAGCTGCCACCTCATTAATATGCATTAAAATTTATTTAACAGCTGCTGTGTCTGATTGGGGGGTGGCTGGGGGTAAGTGGGGGGGGGTGTCTGTGCCCACCCCACCCTGTGCTGCCACCAGTGAGGTGGGGGGTGGGGGCACCAGCTCCCCCTCAAAGCTGCTTATTGGGGTGCAAACCAGGGGTTTTGGGGGGGGGGGCTGCAGCTGCAGCCCCAGTGCTGGGGGTGAGTGGGGGGGGCTGTGATGTGTGGGGATGGGGCTCCAGGGGGGCACAGGACTGGTGGCCGTGGTGCCATACAGATGATTCCCCCAAGTGGCTGCCGGCCCCCCCCCAGCTACACGGCGTGGGGGGAGAGGTCCTCGTCCTCGGCAGGGGGGCTGGTGCCCCCGGGCAGCTGCGGGTGGGGGGTGTCTCGGGCCAGCAGCAGGGCGAAGCCTGGGCAGAGAGAGGGATGGGGGCTGAGCCGGGCAGAGGGGTACTGGGGGGGGGTATGGGGGGGGTATGGAGTTGGGGGGTACCTGGCTTGGTTTTGTGCAGGGGCTGCGGCAGGAGGATGCTGTTGTCCTCGTCTCCCTGCAAGACAAGGGGGCCCTGAGGGGTCCCCAGGATGCCCAGCCATGCCTGTGCCTGTCCCCCCGCCCAGGGGACCCCCCCCAGCCCCACCACCCAGCCTTGCCCCTGACTCCAGCCTCATCCTGCCCCCCCCAGCCTTGTCCCCCACACCCTGCCCCCCAACTTCAGCCTCCAGTCCTGTCCCATCTCCCCCAGCCCCATCCCAACCCCAAGAACCAACCCCCCAGCCTTATCCCCCACCTGCCCCCTCCCAGCCATGGCCCCCAGTCCCAAAACCATCCTCCCCCATCCTCAGCCCCCAGCCCCGTCCCCCCTCAGCCCCACGCCGCCCCCAGCCCCGTCCCATCACCCCCAGCCCCACGCCGCCCCAAACGCTGCCATACCTGCCTCGGGGGGGGGTCCCGCTCCCAGGGGGCCGGCCAGCCCCCCTGCTCTTGGCCCCCGATGCCGTTGTGCCCCGAGTCACCCCAGACTGGCTCCTGCCCCTGCTGCCCCACAGGCCCTATGGGGAGAGGGGCAGGCTGAGCCCCACGCCAGCCCCCACGTCTGGACGGGGGTCTGGGGTGCAGGAATCACCCCCCCCAGACCCATATAGGGGTCCCCCGCCACGCACCTGGCTGCGGTTCCTGGGGTGCCAGGCAGGGAAGGGCTGGATCCTCCGGCAGGCTGGGGGGGCTGGGGCTGCGCGGGGGGGTCCCGGTGTGGGGCATCGAGGCAGGTGTCAGCCCGGGTAAGGGGGACCCCCCCCGGGGGCTCGGGACCCCCTCGCCTGGCCCCGCCAGCAGCCCCAGAGACACCCATGCGGGGGGGCTGGGGAGGGGGTAGGTGTCCAGGGGGGGTCCATCCTCATCCTGGGAGGTGCTGGGGGGGCTGGGGGGAGGCAGAGTCACAGCCTCCTCGATGCCCAGAGGGGGCTGCCAGGGGGGGCTGCCGGGGGGCCCCAGCCCGGGAGTGCTGCAGGGGGGCAGCGGCTCTGCCCCACAAGTGCTGTCAGGGGACGCCAACCCAAGAGGGCCGGGGGGGCACCCCGACCTGGGGGGACTAGTGGGGAGCAGGGACCCTGGCCCAGGCACATCAGGGGGGGACCCTGCCCCTGCTGGGCTGGGGGGCCCCCAGGTGGCACAGGGAGCCGGGGGGCCTGTCCCTATGGGGCTGGCCAGAGGGGGGGGTCCTGTCCCCACAGGGCTGGGGGGGGTCCCCAGGGTGGCACAGGGAGGGAGCTCTGTCCCTGTGGGGCTGGTAGCATGGGGTGGCCCTGCCCTGGCTGGGCTGGGGGGGCTCCCCAGGGTGGCACAGGGAGGGGTCCCCCTTCCCACAGGGCTTGTGGGGCTCCCAGTGAGGGCAGAGGGAGGGGTCCCCCTCGCTGTAGGGCTGGTGGGGGTCCCAGTAGTGGCACATTGAGGCGTCCCTGTCCCCATGGGGCTGGGGGGGCTCCCCAGGGTCGCACAAGGAGAGGTCGCTGTTCCCACAGGGCTGGCGGGGGTCCCAGTGGGGGCACAGGGAGGGGTCCCCCTCGCTGTGGGGCTGGTGGGGGTCCCAGTGGTGGCACACTGAGGCGTCCCTGTCCCCATGGGGCTGGGGGGGGTCCCCAAGGTGCCACAGGGAGGGGTCCCCCTCTCTATGGGGCTGGTGGGGGTCCCAGCGGTGGCACACTGAGGCATCCCTGTCCCCACGGGGCTGGCGGGGGTCCCAGTGGGGGCACAGGGAGGGGTCCCCCTCCCTATGGGGCTGGTGGGGGTCCCAGTGGTGGCACACTGAGGCGTCCCTGTCCCCATGGGGCTGGGGGGGCTCCCCAAGGTGCCACAAGGAGGGGTCCCCCTCCCCGTGGGGCTGGTGGGGAGGGGAGGCTGGGGTCGGTGGGGGCTGGGGGGGGGTGCAGCCCTGAACGCCCCAGGGTGGAGGGGTCCGGGTGAGGGTGGGGGGTCCGGCCGGCGGAAGATGAAGGCTGACTCCGTCAGGCTGCGCTGGTACCGCAGGAATGGCCGACGGGCACCTGGGGCACGGGGCAGGGGTCAGCAGCCGGCCCTGCCCGCCCGGGGGGGCGGCGACCCCCACTGCTGCCCCGCACCCCCGGACCCGGCCTCGTCACCTCCCGCCACGGGGGCACCTACCGGTCCTGGTGCCAACGGGGGATGCTGGCAGCGGGGTGCCAGAAGTGGACCCCGAGCGTTCCCGTTGCCGGAAGAAATCCCGGGGGTTCTGCGAGCGCTGGGAGACCAGGACGGCCGCCTCCTGCCGGCACGGAGACCCGTCAGCGGGGCCACGGCACGGCCGTGCGGCACCACGGCACGGCTGGCGGGGCGCTCAGCCTGCGGCACGGCCCGTGGCACGGCTGGGGGCATACAGGGCAGGATGGGGGGCTCGGCCCCGGCACTCACGGCCGCCTTCTCGATGGACTCGCTGCGCCGGCCGCGGTCCCGCATGGCCTCCTCGTGCTCCCGCTGCTGCTGCTCCTGCGGGCACGGAGCACAGTCGGGCAGCCCGCGTTCCGCCCCCCCCATACCCCCTGGCCCCCCCCAGCCCGGCTGCCTCGCTCACCCATCGTGCCTTCTCCTTCCTCCGCTCCTCTGCCTCCAGCCGTGCCTGCTCCTTCCTGCGAGGGCAGGGAGCGTCAGAGGGGGCACGGGGGGAGCAGCCGTGGGGTGCAGGAGCCTCTGGGTCCTGCTGTGGGTCTCCGTGCTCGGAGCCACGTGGGACTGGGGGCACTGGGATGGGGAAGCTGGGGGTGCGGTGGGCTGGGGGTCCCACCGTGGGCACCCGTGGTGAGAGTGCTGATGGGGCCGGGGGCACTGCGGGATGCAGGGGGCTGTGGGTCCCACCACGGGCACCCACAGTGAGAACACCCACGGGGCTGGGGGCACTGCGGGGTGCAGGGGGCTGTGGGTCCCACCACGGGCACGCGTGCCAGGGCCAGGCTCATGGGTCCCATCCCTCACCGCTGCTCCTCGATCATCCGCTCCTTCTCCCTGAAGCGGAGCTCGCGCTCGGCTGCCTCCCGCCTCTCCTCTTCCATCCGCTCCCGCTCCCAGCGCTTGCGCTCCTCCAGCGCCCGCCGCCGCTCCTCCTCCTTGCGTTGCTCTTCCTCGCGCTGTGGCCGCACCGCGCTCAGTGCCGGGACCCCCGCCGGGCTCAGCCCCCGGCGCCCTCATGGGCTGAGCCAGCAGCCGGGACCCCGGTCCTGGAGATGCCAGGGGGGCTCTCAGGGATTCACTCATGCCCCCCCCCATGCCCCCTGCCCCTCACCTCAGCCTGGGCCCAGAAGGAGTCCCGCTTGGTCCGGTGGATCTCCAGCGCCGGGTTGGTCTTGCGGTAGTTGGTACCCTGCGGGGACCGAGCCGGGGTCTCAGGGCAGGAGCCCCGGGGCCCCCCCCAGCCACAGACCCCCCAGGGAGGGCACTGGTAAGGGTGGACGAGAGCCCCATCACCCCACCAGGTGCCCTCCTGGCTGGTCCCCATCCCCATGGGCACCTCACCCCCCCACCTCGGGACCCCCAACTCACCACCAGCTCCTGGGCATCCGGGGGGGGCACCCTCCTGGCGGGGGCGGCAGCAGGGGCCATCTGTGCCAGCGCTCGGCTCAGCCCCTCCTGCGTCACCTCCTCGGCGCGGCGGGCGCTCAGCACCACGCTGGCCTCCTGCCGCCGAGACGGGACGGCGTCATCCCCCGCCCCAAGCACCCACGGCCCCCCCCCCCATGCTCTACTCCCCCCTGGGACAGATTTGCAGCCTCCCCAGGGAATCCTGGCACCATTCCCTTGCCCACGCTCGCCAGCTTCAGATGTGGGGCTGGATCCAGATGTGGGGCTGGATCCAGATGTGGGAGCCGGATCCAGATGTGGGAGCCGGACAGATCTCTGGGGGCTGGGACATAGGAGCAGAAGCGGGGGGGGGCACAGGATCCCACCAAGCAAGGGCAGGATCCGGCCAGGGCGGGGGGGGGGGGGCAGGGAGCCCAACCACAACCCCGGATCGTCGGCCAAGGCTGGGAACTGGGAACAGCAGCGTCTGAGTCAGCAGAGCCAGGAATGCACCCGGCGCAGCAAGCAAAGGTCGGGGCTGGCTGGGATGGGGGGGGACAACACACAAGGGGGCACGGGACCCAGTTCCCAGCCCCGGTGCCCCCAAAGGGGGCACCGGGGCTGGGAACTGGGTCCCGTGCCCCCATAAACTCACCCTAAAGAAAGCTCTGATGGCGGGCAGATGCCCGGCACACGCCTTACGTTGGGACTCCGGTGCCTTCTCCCCGACCTGGCACCGGCATGCACTGCTTAGGCTGGGACCTCGTGCCATGTCCCTGTCCCCCGGGATCCCCGGTGGAGGGGTAGGATGTTCTGAGCACCGACACCCCCCCCCCCCCAAGCCCCGCTACTCACCCAATTGATGAGGACGATGCGGTGAGCGCCAGTGCTGGGGTCTTGGATGCGGCACAGCCCGTACATGATGCTGGTGATGGAGAATTTTTCAGCCAGCTCATCCGGACCCCCGGCTACAAGGAGGAGGTGGTCAGGGGAGGTGGGCACAGTGGGACCCCCCAGTACCCGCCCCAGCGACATCGCTCCCCGTTACCTCCGGAGTCCAGGAGCTTGAGGTCATGGTGCTTCTCATAGGCAAAGACGGCCCTGAGGGGGGAGAGGGGGGTCGGGGGGGGGGTTGCAGCAGAGCAGCACGGGCAGCTGCCCTTGTCCCGGCAAGGTCACCTGTGGCCGGCAGCACGGCCACCCGGACGTCCCCGGCTGCGGCAGGCGGTGGCCACCGACCTGCTCCGGGCAGCGCCGGCTGGTGGGTGCCCCCCCCCAGGGCAGCGTGGCCGGTGGCAGCGGCTCTCCTGGGGGGGGGAGCTGGGAGCTGCCCCGGGGAGAGCTTGGGGGGGGCCAGGGGGAGGCAGCCTGGGGACCCGCCAGCCCGGGGGCACCCCCCACCCCGTGCCGCCCACCCGGGCTGAATTCGTGGAAGTGCTGCCGGCGGCATCCGCCCCGGGGACAATGGGGCCGCGGGAAGTGTCGCAGCAGCACGCCCCCCCCCCCGGTCCCCCCCAGGCTGCCCCTGGCCCAAGCCCCTGAGGGCGATGCTGGTGTCACCCAGCACCGGGCTGGCACCTCACAGGGTGCCCAGGACCCCTCCCCACCGGCCAGGCAGACCCCGACCCACCGGCCCTGTCCTCCCCTTGCCTGCCCAGAGAGGGGGGAGCAGCCCTGGCCCCCGGGCTGTGCCGGGACCCCCTGCCAGGGGCTGGGGCCCGGGGGGGGGGGCTCTGTGGCCAGGGACCCCTCGCTGGCGGAGGCCCCAGCCGGGCATTCCCCATCAGCTCTGCCGCCTCTTTGTCTCCGCGTGGCTCCGATTACACGCGCATGTGGCGGCACGCGGCGCGCCGTGCCGGCTGGGACACGGCCCGGATCTGGGAGCACACGTGCAGCGTGGCACGGAATGGCATGGCACGGCACGGCGTGGCACGGAATGGCACGACAGGGCAGGGCACGGCGTGGCAGGGCACGGCACGAAATGCCACGACAGGCCACAGCACGCCGGCCGCACGCGGCGGGCCTGTCCGGCGGCAGGCGCGGGTGCCGGAGCTGGGCCAGCCGAGGTCCGGCGCGGCGGCACGCCGCCCGGGATGGCGGTTTGGGGGCAGAGGGCAGCGCCCGGGCGGCCCGGGGGCCGAGCGAGCCCGGTGTGCCGCCGCGGGGCGAGGGGCCGCTGCGGGGGCCGGTGCAGCCCTGCGGCTGTCGTCCCCCGCCCCGATGTCAGCCCGGTGGGACGAGGACCCCCGGCCCCGGCCGCCGTGCCGGGTGGCGGGAGGAGGCCGGCTCCAGCCCCGAGACCGCGGCACCGACCCGGGACCGGCCCGGGACCCCCGGGGACGGGACCCTGCTCCCCCTCTCTTCCCCCCCCGGGGGGCTGCCCGGGCAGGGTGGGGGGTGCGGACGGGCGGGGCGCCCCGACCGCCCCGGGCACTCCCGGGTGCCCCCCGGCCCCTTCCCCAGCCCCGGCCCGCCGGGGACGGGCGGCAGGAGCCGGTGCCGGCCGCACCGGCAGTGCCCCCGGTGCGGTCTCCCCCCCCCCCGTCTCCGGGCCGGGCCGGGCCGGGCCCCGGGCGGCGGCGCCGCTCCCAGCCCGGCGGCGGCGGGGCCGGGCGGGGCGGGACCGGACCGGGCGCCCGGTTCCCAGAGCGGCTCGGCGGGCGCAGCGGCGGGCGGGGCTCAGCCCCGGGACCGCGGGCCCGTCCCGGCAACCCCTACCCCGGCACCCCCCACCACGCGTCCCGGCCGGGACCCCGCGGCGTCCCGGACCGCCGCCCCCCCCCGCCCCGTCCCGTCCCGTCCCGGTGCCGGTGTCCGGTGTGTCTCGGAGCCCCCCACCCTGTGCCGGTACCCCGTGGCCGTTCCCGGTACCCCGTGGCCGTTCCCGGTGGCCGTGGCCGGTGGCCGTTCCCGGTGGCCGGTGCCTATTGCCGGTGGCCCGTGCCGGTGGCCGGTGCCCATTCCCGGTGGCCCGTGCCGGTGGCCGTTCCCGGTGACCGGTGCCTGTTGCCGGTCCCGTCCCCAGTCTCACCAGTTGGTCCCGGCCCGGGGGTTGCCCACGTCCTCCTTGGCCGCCAGCAGCGCCAGCCGGTGCCGCTCCAGCCCCGGGGCCGCCATCCCGCGCCCGCCGCCCCTGCGCCCGCCCCGCCCCCGCCCCACCGCCCACGGGCGGGACCGGGCGGCACCGGGCGGGGCGGGGGGCGGCGGCGGCGGCGGCGGCGCCGGGCGGGCGGGCGGGCGGGGCGGGGGCCCGCTGCCCGGGACCAACCGGGACACCCGGCACCGGGAGGCGGACGCTGTGCCGGGGTCCCACAGCGGGACAGGGGTGCTGTGCCGGGGTCCTGCGCTGGGACACGGGTGCAGGTCTCAAGGTCCCACGCCAAGACATGGGTGCAGTGCAGGATCCTGCACCGGGACGTGGGTGCTGTGCCAGGGTCCTGCGCTGGGATGAGGGTCCCACACTGGGACAGGGGTGCTGTGCCAGAATCCCACACCAGGACATGGGTGCTGTGCAGGGTCCCACACTGGGACAGGGGTGCTGTGCCGGAATCCCACACCAGGACATGGGTGCTGTGCAGGGTCCTGCACCAGGACGTGTGTGCTGTGCCAGGGTCCTGCGCTGGGACATGAGTGCAGGTGCCAGGCTCGCACACTGGAATGTGGGTGCAGTGCAGGATCCCACACTGTGACATGGGTGCTGTGCAGGGTCCCACACTGGGACGTGGGTGCTCTGCCCAGGATCCCACACTGGGATATGGGTGCGGTACCAGGGTCCCATGCTGGGACATGGATGTTGTGCCAGGATCCAGCATTGGGAAGTGGGTCCCACTGGGATGTGAGTGCTGTGCAGGGTCCTGCACCAGGACGTGGGTGCTGTGCCAGGGTCCTGTGCTGGGGCATGAGTGCAGGTCCCAGGGTCCCACACTGGAATGTGGGTGCTGTGCCAGGGTCCCATGCTGGGACACGGATGCTGTGCAGGATCCTGCACCGGGATGCTGGTGCTGTGCCAGGGTCCTGCACTGGGATCAGGGTCTGACACTGGGACAGGGGTGCTGTGCAGGGTCCCACACCGGGATGCCGGTGCTGCGTCAGGGTCCTGCGCTGGGACGTGGGTGCAGGTCTCAAGGTCCCACAGCAAGACATGGGTGCAGTGTAGGATCCTGCACTGGGACATGGGTGCTGTGCCAGGGTCTGGCACTGGGATGAGGGTCCCACACTGGGACATGGGTGCTGTGCCAGGGTCCTGCACTGGGATGAGGATCCCACACTGGGACATGGGTCCTGTGCCAGGGTCCTGTGCTGGGACATGGGTGCTGTGCAGGGTCCCACACTGGGATGTGGGTGCTGTGCAAGGTCCCATGCTGGGACATGGATGTGGTGCCAGGATCCAGCACTGGAAAGTGGGTCCCACTGGGACGTGGGTGCTGTGCAGGTCCCAGAGGGACAGCATGCGGGACTGCAGGCAGGGCCGTGCAGGCAAGCCAGGGTGCAGGATGCTCAGCCCGGGCTGGGGCTGACGTTGGGGGGGTCCCCGTCCCCTGTCCCCCCATTGGGCACCAGCGGCCCCGTCCTGGTGAAGTTGCGCTCGGCCCGTTCCCTTATTTGGTCACTGCGGCCTCCAAACCCCAAAGCCCCAGAGAGGGAAAATATTCAACATGGCTGGAAAATGGGGCCCTGGGGCTGGGGGCATCCCCAGCTCCCCCTGCCCACGAACGTGAGCAGGGGGGGCCCCGGGGATGCCCCCAGCCCAAGGCCAGGTCCCATGTGCCTCAGCCCCCCCCCCAAGCAAGGGGGCCCCTCTGCTGCAGCCACCGACCCAAGGCCACCAGCCCATAGTAGCCACTAACCCTCCAAGACCCCCCCCCTCCACCGTGGCCCCCTGCCCAGGGCCTGCACCCAGCCTGCCACCCGTCCTGGGGGTCCCGGTGGGTCCTGGGGGTCCCGACGGAGGGTCACGGGTGCTGGGATGGGGTGGCAGGACCGGCACGGTGCTGGTGCGGGGGGAGCCGTGGGGACCCGGCAGCCTGTCAGGGTGGGGGGGGCAGGATCAGACCCACGGTGGGCACAGCCCGGCTCCCCCCCTGGGCCCTGGGACGGGTGGGGGGCCATGGGGCTGGGAGTGGTGCTGGGGACACGGGGCAGTGCTGGGGGGACATGGGGCAGTGTTGGGGACACAGGGCAGGGCTGGAGACTGGTGCCGTTCCCGGTGTCGCTGGTGTGTACTGAGTGCTCTGGTGTCACTCTTCCCAGTCGTGCGTACTGGTACTGGTGGTTCGTGCTGGTGTGCACTGGTGAGAGGTGGGCGCTGGCTGTACCGGGAGTCTGGTCTGCGGGGGGTGAACGGTGTCACTGGTGCCGCTGCTGTCGCTGGTGTTGCTGGTGTCACTGCTGTCACCAGTGTCGCCGGTGTCGCTGGTGTCCCTCGTGTTCCTGCTGTCGCTGCTGCCGCTGGTGTCACTGCTGTCACTGGTGCTGCTGGTGTCGCTGCTGTCGCCAGTGTCGCTGCTGTCGCCGCTGTCGCCGGTGCGGCCGGTGCCCCCGTTCTCTCCCGCGGGTGGGCGGGGCGTGGGAGAGGGGCGTGTACCGGGCCCCGCCCCCCGCCAGGGGCGTGGCCGCCGATGGCAGCCGGCCGCGGAGGGGGCGGGGGGGGCGTGTCCGGGGGCTGGCGGGGCGAGGGGGGGGTTGCTGAGGGGGGGGGCAGTCACGTGTGGCGCGGCGCCCCCTGGCGGCGCTCCTTTGTCCGCGCGCGGGCGGGGCCGCGGCGGGGCGGTCGCGGATTGGCGGCAGCGGGGCGGGGCGGGGCGGGGCGAGGCGGGCGGCCCGGTCCCGGATTGGCGACGGCGGCGGGGCGGGGCCGGCGGGGCGGGGCGGAGCGGCGGGACGGGCGCGGATTGGCGGCGGGGCGGGGCGGGGCGGGGTAACGGGCCCGGGCGGCGGCGGGCGGCGGGCGGCGGAGCGGCGGAGCGGCGCGGGCATGGGCGGGGGGCGGCGCTGAGCGCGGCCGCTCCGTGCGGGGCCGCTGCCCGGGGCCCGGCGTCCCCGCGGCGCCCATGGACCTGGACGTGGACTACGAGCGCCCCAACGTCGAGACCATCAAGTGCGTGGTGGTGGGCGACAACGCCGTGGGGAAGACGCGGCTGATCTGCGCCCGCGCCTGCAACGCCACGCTCAGCCAGTACCAGCTGCTGGCCACGCACGTCCCCACCGTCTGGGCCATCGACCAGTACCGCGTCTGCCAGGAGGTGCGGGGCACCGGGGCGCGGGGGGCGGCGGGGGCGGGGACGACGGCTCCGGGGCTCCGGGGCCCCGGGGCCGGGGCCGTGACGGCGGCGGTCCCTGTCCGGGCAGGTGCTGGAGCGCTCCCGGGACGTGGTGGACGAGGTCAGCGTCTCCCTGCGCCTCTGGGACACCTTCGGGGACCACCACAAGGACCGGCGCTTCGCCTATGGCAGGTGGGACCGCGGGCACCCCGAGCCCTGCCACCGGCACCCCGAGGCCCACCACCGGCACCCCAAACCACCACCGGCACCCCGAGCCCTGCCACCGGCACCCCAAACCACCACCGGCACCCCGAGCCCTGCCACCGGCACCCCAAACCACTGCCAGCGCCCCATCCCACCGCTGGCACCCTCGCCCACCACCCGCACCCCAAACCACCGCCAGCACCCCGCCCCCGCCCCAGCCCTGCCTTCCCTGGGGGGATGTGGAGCCGAAGGGGCCCCCATGGCTCCTGCCAGCACCCAGAGAACAGCTCTGGCACCCCAAACCCGCCGGGGGAGCCGGGTGTGCCCCCAACCCCCCAGCCAGGGGCTGCTCTCAGCACCCTGGGGGCACCATGGCCCACAGCTCGGACAGCAGCAGGGCTGTGGGCCCCGACAGCCCCCCACTGTGGCCAGGGAGACGCCGGTGCTCGTGGCTTCCCTGGGGAGCAGCCAGCACCAGGCACGCCGAGGTTGACCTGTTTGGGGAGGGGGGGGTGGCTCTGGGGTGCTGGTTGGGGTGCTGGGACCCTTCCCTTGGGAGTGCTGGCTTGGCAGCAGGAGATGCCCCTGGGCCATGGCCGAATGGTCACCACAACCCCAGCCCCCCCACGCTCCCTGTGCTGTAAACACCCCCCTTCCTCGTGGCCACTGGCACGTCCATGCTCTTATCGCCTGCCACACCATGCCAGCGCGGCTCGGCACACTCTAACCTCCCGTCCGCACTGCCCGGGGCCAGGGGCCAGGGCACTGGCTGCAGGGTGGGGGCAACCCTGGCTGGGGGGGATGTGGGGGGCTGCCCCAGCCACGAGTGCCCGAGGTGCTCGGTGTTGCCTGCCCCGCTGGGACTGCTGGCTTTGACCCCGCAGGGCGGTGGGTGCCGGGTCCCAGCCCGGGCCGACATCACCTGCGGGTGAGCGGCGGCTCCTGTGCTGGCCGAGGGCCCGCGGGAGGCGGCGGGTGGCATCTATCTTGGTCCCTGACACGGGCCCGGCTCCAAATGCGCCTCCTGGTCACGTCTCGGCAAGGCGCAGACTAAAAACAAACCAGGTCTGGGGCCACGTGGCTGCTCCCGGCCGCCTTATAAGGTCCCGGGGGCTGTGGGGACCTGGGTGCTGCTGGCACCTCCCGCGTGTCCCCTGTCACCTTGCCCGGGGAGGCTCCCCCGAGCCACTGGCAGTGCTGGCGCAGGGCTGGGACGACGGCGGTGGTGTGACAGCCCCATGCTGGGCACAAGAAAGGGGCTCGGGGCGTCCAGGCAGGGTCAGTCCCTGCAGCCCTGCCTGTGCCAGGGGCCGGCACACGCTCCGGCACTCACCGGGCCGCTCTCCGTGGGCCCCTCCTTGCACCCGCTTGTGCTTGGCTGCTGCCCCGGTGCTCTGCAGGGTGTTTCTGGGGCCCTGTGCTGTACCTGAGCTGGGGCAGCCCTTGGCTTGGCCGACCATGGTGACCTAGAGCCGGGTGCCCTCGGCTCCCTCCAAGGTCTTGGCTGCTCCCGTGCGCAGCCATGGGGCTCTCAGGGGCCGTCTGGCTCCCCGGGTCTGTGGGGCAGAGCTCTGCCAGGGTAGGTGGGGGGTCTCAGGCTGCGTGTCCCTGGACAGGTATGGGACCCCAGTGCCATTCCCTGAGCAAGGCAGGGTGCAGAGGGTGGCTTGGGGATGCAGGGTGACAGTGGGTCACACAGGGACAGGGCTGCCCTCACCCTCTTCTTCGTCCTCCTCCTCCTCCTCCCGGCCGCAGGTCAGATGTGGTTGTGCTCTGCTTCTCGCTGGCGAACCCCAACTCCCTGCGCCACGTGAAGACGATGTGGTACCCTGAGATCAAGCACTTCTGCCCCCGGACGCCCATCGTGCTGGTGGGGTGCCAGCTGGACCTGCGCTATGCCGACCTGGAGGCCGTCAACCGGGCCCGGCGCCCCTTGGCAAAGTGAGGCTGCCGCACCGGGCGGGTGGGGGTGGCGGGGCCGGGGGGGCCGGCCGGGGACCAGGGCCCCTCTGTGCGCGATGACACAGCCCCACTCTCTCCCCCCTGCCCAGGCCCATCAAGCCCACGGACATCCTGCCCCCGGAGCGGGGCCATGAGGTGGCCAAGGAGCTGGGGGTACCCTACTACGAGACTAGCGTGGTGGCCCAGTTCGGCATCAAGGACGTTTTCGACAATGCCATCCGGGCCGCCCTCATCTCCCGCCGGCACCTCCAGTTCTGGAAGTCCCACCTGAAGAAGATGCAGCGGCCGCTGCTGCAGGCCCCCTTCCTGCCCCCCAAGCCCCCACCGCCTGTCATCCAGGTCCCCGACCCGCCGGCAAGCCGTGGCTGGGGCCCCGCCGCCCTCTTCTGCACGCCACTCTGCGCCGACGTCGTCTTCCAGCTGCAGGGTGGCCAGCAGGTCTTCGCCCACCGCGTCTACCTGGCCACCTCCTGCTCCAAGTTCTACGACCTCTTCACCCTGGAGGGGCCGCGGGGGGGGGCCAAGGAGCCGGCCGCCCGCACCAAGAGCCTGGACGGGGAGCGGGGCGCCCTGGCCGAGGGGGCGCGCGCCCCGCTGCGGACTTCGCAGAGCGACGATGCCCTGCGGCCGACGGCGGGGGACGGCGCGGCCCCCGGCAGCAGCGGCCGTGACCTGTCGGCCTGGGGCCGCGGCTTCGTCAGCATGCGCTGGGAGCTGGTGGCGGACCCGGTGGCCGGGCGGGAGAAGCGGATGGCGGTGGTGTGCATGGACCGGCGGGTGCAGGCGGAACCCTTCCGCGCCGTGCTGGAGTACCTCTACACCGGGCGGCTGGACCAGGCCCGCGGGGACCTGATGCAGGTGGCCACCATCGCCGAGCTGCTGGAGGTCTTCGACCTGCGCATGATGGTGGCCAACGTGCTCAACAAGGAGAGCTTCATGAACCAGGAGATCACCAAGGCTTTCCACGTCCGTCGCGCCAACCGCATCAAGGAGTGCCTGGGGAAGGGGGTCTTCGCAGGTAGGGGGGTCCCTGGCCGGGAGGAGGGCAGAGCGGGGGCTGCTGTGGCCGGCGACATCAACTGGCTCCTTCCCCTCCAGCCGGGTGTCCTGGCTCCCACGGTGCCCTGCATGGACCTGGGGCTCCTGGCCACCCCCGATCCCTCTCCCTCCACCGAGGCCGTTGTGGTCTGGGGTCCTGGAGCCCTTGTCCCTTCACCATGCCATCCGCAGCACCCAGATGGCAGTGCCACGTTCCCTGGGCTGGGTCAGCCATAGCTGGGGGGGGGGGGCTGCAGGCGGTGCCTGGGGTGCGTGTCCCTGGGCCAGCTGTGTCAGGGGCTGGGGTGGCCGAGGGGTGACCGTCCCTGCACTGAGGCCATCCCCTTGCCGTCCCAGATGTGGTTTTCCGTGTGGATGACGGGGCTGTGCCGGCACACAAGCCCCTGCTCATCGCTGGCTGCGACTGGATGATGGCCATGTTCCGGGGGGCTTTCCGGGAGAGCTACGCTGCCGAGGTGAGGGGGCC
This sequence comes from Buteo buteo, assembly GCF_964188355.1. Classification (NCBI taxonomy): domain Eukaryota; kingdom Metazoa; phylum Chordata; class Aves; order Accipitriformes; family Accipitridae; genus Buteo; species Buteo buteo. The sequence continues at coordinate 320,947 of NC_134171.1, forward strand.
ATGGTGGGACAAGGACAGTGGGAGGGGTGTCACTGCTGGCTCTGCCATGGGGCTGCTGGGAGGACGGGTGTCTCTTGGCAGTGCCGGCTCTGCTGGGGGCTGGGTTGGACCCCCAGCCCTGGCACGCACAAGTCCTCCTTTCCCTCTTGCTGGAGAGAAAGCAGGGGGCTGCGCCCGGGGTAGGGGGGGCTGTGCCGTGGCAGGTGCTGCCGGTGGCCGGGCAGGGTCTGTCCTTTCTGCTGAGCCTGTCCCGCTGCCGGCGGCGGCTCTGCGTGCCGGGCCCCCCCCCAGACCCCCTGTCCCACAGGTCTCCCTGCCCGGCACCAACTGTGCCTGCCTGCGCGCCGTCCTTGACTTCCTCTACACCGGCGTCTTCACCCCCACGCCCGACCTGGATGCGATGGAGCTCCTCATCCTCACCAACCGCCTCTGCCTGCCCCGGCTGCAGGCGCTCACAGGTGAGGCCCGGGTGCCCCCGGCCCCCCCCCGCCACGGCCCCTGCTGACGTCACCTGCCAATACAATTACAGAACTGCTGGGATGGGGATCGATGTGTCCCCAGTGTGTCATTAACGGGGTCCTTATGTAAGAGCCGGACGAGCCCGGCTTAGCCGCGGGGTGCAGCCCGGCTGCTGGGGCGCACGTCCCCAGCGCGTGCGGCCCCCCTCCAGCGCTGACAGCCCCCCCCCTCCACCCCCAGAGCAGTACGCCGTGGACGAGCTGCTGCGAGCCTTCATGCAGCGGGTGGAGATCGACGAGCAGGTCATCATCTACCTGGAGATGACGCAGGTACGCGGTGGGGCTGCTGCGGCGTGAGCCCTGCGGCTTGGGGGGGGATACAAATCCCCACGGGGCAGGCGCTGCCAGTGGTGGGGTGCGGGCAGCTGCCTGCGGCATCTCGCGCCCCCACCGTGCCCGGCTCAGCCCCGTCTCTGCCCGCAGTTCCACAACGCCCGGCAGCTGGCCGCCTGGTGCCTGCACTACATCTGCACCAACTACAACAGCGTCTGCCGCCGCTTCCCCCGGGAGATGAAGTTCATGTCCCCAGGTACGGCGCGGGGGGACGGACGGTCGAGGGCAGGAACACAGTCGGGCTGGGGACCGTGCCGTGCCCTGACGCGCCGGTGCCGTGCCCCTGCAGAGAACCAGGCGCACTTTGAGCGGCACCGCTGGCCGCCGGTCTGGTACCTGAAGGAGGAGGACCTGTACCTGCGCTCCAAGAAGGAGCGGGAGCGGGAGGAGCAGCTGCAGCGCAAGCAGCACACCCGCAGCAAGTGGTGCTTCTGGCGGCCCTCGCCCCACGTCTCCTGAGCCGAGGGGGGGCACGGCCGGGCTGGGGGCTGCCCGCTCGGACCCTCTCCCCTCTGAGGGCTGCCGTCCACCCTCCCCGGCCGCTGCCCGTTTACACCCCCCATCCCGGCTGTTTACAGGCGCTGCTCGCCGTTGCCGCTCGCTGGGTTGTGGCCCGTTCTCCCCACCGTGCCTTTTCCCGGCACGGGAGCAGGGGCCGGCCGTGCCGAGCTGTGCCATGCTGTGCCGTGCCGGCAAGGTCCCCTCCGCCCCGGCCAACGCTGGTGCTACCTCTGACCGAGCAGTATTGTCAGGCTGGGGGCAGGCAGGGAGCGGGGGCTCTGCCGGCCTCCTCCTCCTCCTCCCCCCAGGGGGGTCCCCCAGCCCATGCCAGGTGCTCCCCCAGGCAGGGCTCTCCGGTGCTGTATTTTCTTCCCCCCCTCCCCGACAGAGGCGGGGCGGGGGGGGCCAAGCTGTGAGCGGGGCAGGAGGGTGGGATGGGCGTGGGGGTCCCTGGGGTCCCTGGGTGCTTGTGTGGCTGTAAGAGCTGCTCCTGCCCGGGGGGGGAGGGTGGCCTGGCCCCCCCAGCTCATCTCTGTGCCTTGGACGTGACCCTGCAGGGCCACGGGCTGTGTCCCTGTGGTGGGGGCCATCGTCCCTGGCCCGGGTGTCCCGGGGTCCCCGGGCTGAACCGCACAACCGTTTTTACACTTTTTTACCCCCTGCCCCATGAGCACACCGGCCCTCGGGCCCCCCCCATGCCCCGGCTGCCCCAGCACTGTGAGCAGGGCTGCCCACGCCTTTCAGCATCGGCTGTTTTAACCTTTAATAAAGCCTTTTGTAACGGGCCTGGACTCAGCTCTTGCCCCCCCACCCCCAGGTAGGAAGGAGAGACAGAGCAGGGGCTTCAGTCAGGTGCATTTATCATGGGGGGGGGGGGGGTACACAGCACATGGGGTGGGTGGGGAACAGGAGCATGGGGTCTTGACCCATAGCTGGGGGAGATACAGCACATGGGGTGGGGGGGGTAGAGTATGGGGGGGACTGACCTCTATCTGAGGGGGTATGGCTCATAGGTGGTGTGTGTTTGAGGGGAAAAAAGGACTGGGGCACATGGGTGTGTGTGTTTGTGTATGTCTGTGCCCCATAGCTGGATTCCTGGCTGCAGCCCTCACCCCAGTGTGGCAGGAGGGGCTGGGGGCTGTGGTGGGGGCCAGGCTCTGGCCGGGAGTTCTCCCCTGCCCTGCCCAGGGCTGAGCTCGCCCCACAGCACCGGGGCTGGGGCCCTCCGTGCACCCCTGGCCCCACAGGGCCCTGGGAGCAGAGCCAGAGACCAAACTCGTCCCTGGGGCCACGGTCAGCTCCTGTGGCCGGGACAGGAGGGCTGGGGCAGGGCAGCCCCCAGGGGAAGAGGCCGAGTGCTGCAGGGGAGGGGGGGGGGGCGCTGAGGCAGAGCAGTCTGAGCACAGCATCTGCCCCCCTGCTTCCAGCACAGCCTAGTTGGGGCAAGAGCTGGGGGGGGCACAGGGCAAGAACAGGGGGACAGTATGGTGGCTCCGCTGGCAGGAACCCGCGGGACTGTCCCTGGGGTGTCCTGGCAAGGAGCGCGGTGCAGCTGCCTCTGCCTTTTCCAGCCCAAGAGCACAGCTGCGGCCCCGCACATCTGGCCAGCAGTTGCTGGAATGCAAGGTCCCACAGGGACCCACGGGTCCCCACGGCACCCCGGGCAGGAGAAGAGGCTCCTCTCCTCCTCCCAGGTAACCGTGCTGCCCCGGGGAAGGGCGGCCCCACGGGTGCTGCACCCACGAAGCGCCACCGCCCTGTCTGGGACCGGCTCCTGAGGCTCTCCCGGCCGGAGCAGCGTGTAACACAGGTTTGCCCTGGATCCTCTCCCGTCTGAATGAGAGCTGCCGCTGGGAAGAAGGGAGCCGGTTCTGCTCCCAGCCATGCTGCCTCCTTCCCTCTAGGAAGGCCGGGGGGGGGGGGGGGGGCAGGCAGGAGGAGAGCACCTGGCCCAGGGACCCACTCAGGGTCCTGCGTAACCAGAGCAGCTCCAAGCCCACGTTCCCTGCGCCTGGACACACCATGCCGAGGGCAGTTTTGCTTTGGGAGCGAGGGGGGATCCTGGCTCAGCTCCACCTTCCCACAGATTTCTACCACCCCGCTGGGGGCACAGCCCTGTACCGCCACTGCCCAGGCCCCACGGAGCAGAAGTCGGGGGTCTGTGCTGAACCCCCTTTGCTTACGGTGCCTCGGTGCCGATGCACCGTGGTGCTGGGGTAGCCCAGCTCTCCCTGCGTGGCCCCAGTGCTGCCCTGGACAGACCCCGCAGCTCGCAGCCTACGCCCGGCCATAGCAGTAGATCTCGCTCAGGTCGTAGCCAGTGACGGCGAAGGAGTTTCCCTCGGGGTCGCAAAAGCGGGCACCGCAGACCTGGGTGTCAGTCACACACTCGGCGTGGCAGTGCTCAATCTGCAGCGGGGAGAAGAGCCGGAACGGTGGCACAGACTGAATAAAGTACAACCCACCACAGACGGCTTGTACCTCCGCCAGTCCAGGACAGGACTGGGGATCACAGCAGGAGGAAAGAGGAGAACTGTGCCACCCCACGGCAGCTCTGACTGGGCCCGGCTGGGTTTCCACTGAGCAGTGGGTCCCTCTCTGTGGCCATGGTGCCTCACCAGAGGCTGCAGGACAGAGCAGCACTTGCGCCATGACCCCATGGGGCAGCGACAGCTTGGGGTGCCGCATACTTGCCGCAGGCTCCGCAGTGAGGGCTGCCACTGCCCAGACTCACCTCGACATTGTCGGTGTCCGGGTTCCTGCTGAGCTTCCAGACGTGAACAAAGGAGTCCTCCGCGCCCGACAGCAGCTGCAAAGGGAGCGGGACAGAGGCTGTGGGGACCAGGAGGCTGCAGGGATGCCACAGAGGTGGCAGTGCTGTGTGCCAGGGCAAGGGAGCAGCCCCTGCCTGGCCATCCACGAGCTGCCACGCTCCAGGCCGGCAGGATGCCAGGGCGGGATGCTGCACACAGGCTGAGGTGCCCCGGTGCAGCCAGCTGTACCTTTCCTGTCTGCGGCGCCAGGTCCAGGGCGTAGATCCATCGAGCGTGAGCGTTGACCTCGGCACGCAGGAGGCTGGTCGCCGCCTCGTACAGCCGAATCTGCCCATTTCCATAGCCAGCAGCCACGATCCCGTTCCACAGCTTCACGGAGGCGCAGCAGCAGCTGGGCACAGGGGCACATTTCACATCCTCCCTTCCCAGCTGCAGACCCACACGCCAGGGGCTGGTGCCGGGTGTCCCCCTCCTGCCACCCTCCCGTCCCTTGTGTGACACCGAGGCGGTCTGACCAGGGATGCCCGACATCATCCACTGACAGGACCCCGCTGTGTCGCTCCATCCGCCCCTCGGGCTTACCCAGAGGCCGGGATTTTGCTGAGTAGGGTGAACTCCTCTCCCGTGCTCCAGATGCAGAGGGTCCCGGCGTCATCAGCGGTCACCAGGTCACCAGCCCCATCCTATGAAGCCAGAGGCAGGTCAGCCTCTGCCCCGGCACTGCTCGTGGGGCAGCCGGCTCCGCCAGCAGCGGTGAGCAGCTGACTCACACCAGGCAGAAGGTTCTTGCTGCCCCAGTTGCTTGCGCCACTAAAGTTGCTGCAAAGCAAAGCCAGAGCCTGCAGCAGAACAAGCTTAAAGTTTAACAGCTCACAGAAACTGCTGACACATTTTGTGAACAAGCAAGGCTTGGCTGGGATCACTCATAGGCACTGCAGTTCAAACATGTTTGTGTTTGGCAACGCTAATTATACCCAGGATAAATTTCTAGGAAGAATGACTGCATCCTCTCCTTCTGCACCCGAGTCTCGACACTCTTCACCTTACAGGCACCTGGGATTTCACACACCAGGCTCCATCTCTCCCTCGCTATGAAGTCTTTAAACAAACTATGGTGCAAAGTCCAAGAGAGGCGCGTTAGAGGACAGTCACCGCAGACAGAGGTAGATGACAGAACAGCTTTTGTGTAAACAAGCTCCATATCCAAGCTAATTGGGAACCAGTTCTAAGCAATTAATTGTTCAGGGGAGTCCCAAATGCAGAGAAAGTTAAATGTAACTAATTAGAGAAAGTATAAGGAAGTGTCCTCATTGGGAAGGAAGCAGCTAATAATGAAGCAGCCAATTAGTGCACCTGCAGAGATGTCAACCGGAGTGAGCTGAACTAAAGAAAGCCCCATCCCAGTCCCAGACTGTGGTCTGTAATCAGGTGAAGTTATCTCATCTACCATGAGAAAGGTCACTGGTACTGCTGGCAGCTTGGGTCAGTTATCTCCCTCTGCTGATGAGGGGGGAAAGGCTCATCCCTTCAGCTAGCCCGCAGGCACGGCTCTGCCCTCAGCTTCCTCACACCTGCAGGCACCAACCCCTCCCCGGGCCCAGCTTGGGGAGGAGAAGCAGGGTCCTGTACTGGCATTCAGCACCCTGGGATGGCTCCGGAGACATGGGCAGGACATGTCCCATGCCCTCCTCTCACCGCACTCCCGCAAGGAGGGTCTGCTGTAGTATCTCACTGCTCTGATGGCAGGAGCATAAACTTTAGCATGGGTTAATTCACGGCCAGTTTTTTTGCTCCTTTGCTCTCGTACCACAACTGGCCTTTAGCTTCAACAGCTCTTCTGTGCTCTGGCACTCAGCCCGATGGATCACGGGATACTCTGGGCCAGCAACAAGCTGCGGTCCCGCAGCCACGCTGTGTGTGTGTGGGATCAGCTCCTTCACCACCTTTCTTGCCCCTCTCTGCTTCAGCATTTGCGTTCCCAGAGCCTGGGTGATCAGGACTGAGATTCAGTCAGCTGAGAACATGGAGACCGAGGTGCTAAGAAGGCAGAGACGGGCTGAATGCCGATGGGAACTGGGACAGTGGGATAACTGATGGCGTGGCTGCTCCCAGCTGCCTGGGCAGCAAAGGGAACAGCCCTGAAATACCACAGTGTACAAGTGCAGTGTTTTAAACTACATTTGACTCCAGTTTGCCTTGCCTTGCCTCGAGATGCCACACTAAGCCATGGCAGGATGGCTCACAGGCGCTTTGGAGCAGGGGCTGAGGAAAGTGGCAATCCCAAGCTACCTCCTCCCCCAGGCGTATCCTACCCTGACAGGGGAGACCCCCCTCGTGCAGAGACAGCCAGAAAAGCCAATGTCCCTGGTGAAGGGAGGAATGGCAGAGCCACCTGCTCTCCTGTGCTGTGGAAAGCAGCCAGCTCTGGGGCAGCTCTGCCACATCACAGACTCCCCAGAGCTCGCCTGCAGTGGGGATTGGGCTGGCCATGGAGAGCACCAGCTCCTGGGGTGAGGGGCTGCACCCTGGGATCAGTTCAGCCACGGCCAGGGCCTGGGTAAACCTCAGCTCCCAGAGCCTGCACCTGCGAGGCATCCCCAAGACAGCTGTGGGGCCGAGGGGACTGCTGGAGTCCCCACCCACCCCCCGTCCCAGTGCCAGGGACCCCACCGGCTCCTCTGGTCCAAGCAGCTGCCGACAGCGCACACATACTGGAGCCTGGCCCAACTCTGCCGAGATGTCGGTGATGGCGTCGTGGTGCTGCTCCAGAACCTCGCTCACCGTGATGTTCGTCCCTTTGGGGGGGATGTCAAACACCAGCACTAGCCCAGAGGACGTCCCTGCGGACAGGCCGGAGGAGGCATCAGCGTGGAGTTGTCCCACCCCATCCCAGACTGAGCCTCCTGCTCTTTCCATGCCTGCAGCCGGGCTCCTCGCTCCCCCCGAGACCTGCTGCCTCCAAGGGGCTGCTCCCCACAGATGCTGCTCGCCAACCTGCCCCTCTGTTCAGCACAGACGCTCCCACAGAGCAGCTCCAAGGGCAACCCAACCCCTTTGGCTGCACCCCACATCGTTACACCGTCCCTGGGCCCCAGCGACACCCACCCCCAGCACCACCCTTCCTTCTTGTCCTTCCCCAAACTCCCTGGCTTGGCTCACCCACACAGATGAAGCGTCCGCCAGCTGCAGCGATCCCTCGAGCAAACACTGCTTGTGCTGAAAGGAAACCAAGAGCTAGTCATGACCTGCGGCACCACCCAGGATTGGGGAGACTGGTGCAGCAGCATGAGGCACCAGGGCGCCTGTTTGAGTTTCATCTTTAAGGCTAGTCCCACAGCTGCCATACTGGAACCCTTCTGAGCCCCTTTCTGGGCACCCGATGGGCCAGGACAGAGTAGTCAGGGTGACACTATGACCTCTTCCAGACCCTTCTGCTAAACTGCTGTGTCAGATTGTCCTGGCTTGATCCCAGACGGGTCCAGGAGCAAGGCTGCAGGGGGTCTCTAGGCCAGGAGGAACTGGGCTGCACTACAGGTATCATGCACATCTGGGGAAGGAGAGTGGGCAGAGGGACTGGGGGGCTCCTCACGGTGCTCCCACCGCAGGATTTACCTGGAGGATGCTCTGCGACATCCAGCGCGTGCCAATAAACCATGATGGAGCCATCGGACTCGTACATCTGGAAAGAGAAAGTGACAAGGTAAGGCCCAAGAGGGCGGGGAAGTTTCTCTTATGGCTTCAGGCTCAACTGCTGCCCCGTGAGGTCTCCAAGTGAGAGTGACAGCCCTCTGGGTGCATGGCGGGACCTCCAGAAGGTTCCCCCGTGTCCCCAGGAGCCCAGCTGTCCTCACAGTGAGCTCATCCTCCCAGCGTCATGACTTTGCTTCTCGCCCTCCGTGGAAAACCACCTCACCTGGATCCCTTTCTGAGAAGTCAGCACCAGCAGGACCCGCGACGGCAGGATGCACCACGCGGCCTGGAAGGAAAGGCAGCTCAGCAGGAGTCCAGGGAGGGGGAAGACAGGGCAAAAGCCCTCCCCACCTGCCAGGGCAGGGATGGTCCGCAGTCGCCCAGAGACAGGTGTGTTTCTGGCTCCTGTCAGGGGTTACAGGAGGTGGGTCCCTACCATCCTCGGGGACCTCTCCAAGGTCTCACAAACCTTCTCAGAAGGCTCATTCCCTCTCCCCCTCCCTGTAATTAGGACACTGCAGGCTCCTGCTTCTGTCCTGGCAGTTCTACAGCCACGTGCACTCAGCTGGGAAGGCCCTTCCTTCCCCCTCCATAGCTCCGCTGTTTCCTCCCTGCACTCAGCAGATGGCCCGTTTGGGCCTTGTGGTCAATGGATCCCATCCACCCCAGTTAGAGCAGGCTGGCATTAAAGCGCAGACCTCTGCTAAGGCCAAGGCACCCTATTGAGGCGAGCATCGTCCTCATTGGGGCACAGAAACTGAAGCAAATACCGAGAAACGATGTCATGGCAAACCCCAGGCACCCTTTGTCACATTGTGCTGTCCCGTTCGGCTCCCACCGGCTCTGGTGAACTTGCCAGCAGCACTGCGCTCCTTCCACCCAGCACCTACGCTCCGCGCAGCCATCCCTCCCCACCACCTCCTCTGCAACCACATTGGGAGCTGTCTAATCAGTTCACAGGGTTGTTCCGGCTCCACTTTGGAGGCAGCAGGGCACTGCTTACAGCCCAGGCTATGCAACCTGCTTCCCGTTAGGCTGTTGGGGGAGCAGAGCTGTCTAAACAGCTGCTGCGTGTCGCAGCCCCCCCCCGGTGAGGGCTCTGCTGGAAGGCTGGCAGCAAGAAGGCAGCAGCTAACGAGGCCGGCAGCTCGCTCACTCTCCCCGAGCTGCACGACCCAGCGTGGAGGACTCCGCGGCCCAAGAAGGGGTGCCTCTACCTGGGTGAGGACGGAGGTGCTGACGGCCATCCCGCCCTCCTTCGCCTGCAGCTGGCGGTGGGAGAAGCCGACCCCGTCGGCGCTGACCACGCTCAGGCTGGGGCCGTGCACGGCGCTGAAGCAGGCGAGCTGCCGGCCGGGCGGGCGCAGCACGCTGAGGTTGTTGTACAGCGCTGCGCTGCTGCTCTTCAGCTGGATGCTCTTCTCCTTGCGGTACATCCTGCGGGGCGGCACCGGGGCAGCGCCAGGGACACCGGGGCGGCTCCAGGCACACCGGGGCAGCACCGGGGCAGCGCCAGGGACACCGGAGCGGCTCCAGGCACAGCGGGGCAGCGTCAGAGACACCGGGGCGGCGTCAGGGCAGTGCCAGGGACACCGGGGCGGCGTCAGGCACACCGGGGCAGCACCGGGGCGGCGTCAGGGCAGTGCCAGGGACACCGGGGCAGCACTAGGGACACCGGGGCAGCACTAGGGACACCGGGGCAGCACTAGGGACACCGGGGCAGCGCCGGGGCAGAGCCAGGGACACCGGGGCAGAGCCAGGGACACCGGGGCAGAGCCAGGGACACCGGGGCAGAGCCAGGGACACCGGCCGCGCACCCCCCGCAGCAGCGGCCCAGGCAGGGCCGTCCCTGCCCCGGCGCTCTCCCCGTCCCCCGCCTCCCGGGTTCCGCCCCCCCCCGGGACGCTCCCCCCGTCCCCGCTCCCGGGACTCCCGCCGTCCCCGGGACCCCGCGTTCGCTCACTGGGTGTCCGCCGCAGCCATGGAGACGGCGGCGCGGCGTGATGGCGTAGGGGACGGCGCGCAGCGGTGGCGTCACCGTGCGCCGTGCGTCGGGGGCGGGGTCAGCGTTGCCATGGGGACCGGGACGCTTCCCGCTTCGGGGGAGGGGGGGAATGGCTGAGGTGGGGGGGGTACGGCCGGGGGGGCGAGGGGGTGGGTTGGCAGGAGCTGGGGTGTACTGGGGTGTGCTGGGATGTACGGGGGTATCTTGGGGTGTGCTGGGACGAGCTGGGGTGTACTGGGATATACTGGGATGAGCTGGGGTGTACTGGGATGTGCTGGGGTATCTTGGGGTGTGCTGGGATGAGCTGGGGTGTACTGGGATGTACTGGGATATCTTGGGGTGTACTGGGGTGTACCGGGATGTGCTGGGGTGTACCGGGATGTGCTGGGGTATCTTGGGGTGTGCTGGGATGAGCTGGGGTGTATTGGGATGTACTGGGGTATCTTGGGGTGTATTGGGGTGTGCTGGGATGTACGGGGGTATCTTGGGGTGTGCTGGGATGAGCTGGGGTGTACTGGGATATACTGGGATGTGCTGGGGTGTACCGGGATGTGCTGGGGTATCTTGGGGTGTGCTGGGATGAGCTGGGGTGTATTGGGATGTACTGGGGTATCTTGGGGTGTATTGGGGTGTGCTGGGATGTACGGGGGTATCTTGGGGTGTGCTGGGACAAGCTGGGGTGTACTGGGATATACTGGGATGAGCTGGGGTGTACTGGGATGTGCTGGGGTATCTTGGGGTGTGGTGGGATGAGCTGGGGTGTACTGGGATGTGCTGGGGTATCTTGGGGTGTACTGAGGTGTACTGGGATGTGCTGGGGTGTACCGGGATGTGCTGGGGTATCTTGGGGTGTGGTGGGATGAGCTGGGGTGTACTGGGATGTACTGGGATGAGCTGGGGTGTACTGGGATGAGCTGGGGTGTATTGGGATGTACTGGGGTATCTTGGGGTGTATTGGGGTGTGCTGGGATGTACTGGGGTATCTTGGGGTGTGCTGGGACGAGCTGAGGTACATGGGGGGTGCCAGGGAGGGCACTGGGATGCCATGTCAGAGACACCCCCCCCCCATGCCTGGGACAGGGCATGGAGGGTCCCCCCGCTTCCCCCATACTCCGGTGTCGCTGCCAGGGGGCCTGGGGAAGCAGAGACCCCTGGGCCATGTGCGAGGGGGGCCTTGTCTCTGGTCCCTCTCAAGCTGAGGGGGGGCTGTATCCGTGGCCAGGAACACATGGCCCTGGGGCCGTTCTGCCATTGTCCTGCCCCGGGCTGCGGGTGTCCTGACCGGGGCTCCTCTTGCCCCCCTGGCACCGTGCGGAGACATGGGAGCTGCAAGGGCTGTTGTGTCTCCCTGCAGAAAATGACCCCCCGGGAGCGGGTGGCCACCTCCAAGTCGCGTGGGGAGAAGTCCCGGCTGCCCACCATCACCACTGCCCGAGCCGACGTAGTCCCCAGGCGCCTGCCCGAGGCGGAATGGCTTTCCCTGCTCGAGGCTGAACGGGGGGACAGGGATGCCGGGGACATCCTCGCAGAGCTCTTGGGCCGCGTGATGGACGAGTGCACAAAAGCCGATGTGGCTCGGCAGGTGAGCGCACCCAGACCCTGCTTTTGGGGGGATCCTGGGCACCCGGGACGAGTGCAGGTTCCCCACAGCCTCTGCTCCGTGGTGTGGGATGGCGCCTGAGGGCGTGGGGTGCCGAGCGGGCCAGAGTGGGGGGGCTCATCCCTGCCTCTGCCTGCAGACTGTGGCCTTCACCGTGGGCCAGGCACAGGATGCCCTCCTGCAGATCGTCCAGTGGCGCTTCCTGGCGCGGGATGAGGGGGAGACGGACCCCGAGGGAGATGGCACCTGGCAGGAGGATGAGGAGCCCGAGCCCTGCGCCATAGACTCCTGGGCACAGGGCGCCGTTCCCGTCCTGTGCATCCATCTGTCCCCTGGTGAGGGAGAGGTGAGATGTGCCCCAAACACCCCTGTGGTCCTGAGTGAGCCCCATGGGGAAGGGCCGAGCCTGGGCTGCTCTGGGCCTGTGGGACAGCCGCTGAGCCCCTGGTCCTGGCAGGGGGGTCCTCCGGGTGGTGCTGCAGAGCCCCTGCCAAGGCACAGCCTCCCTAAACACCCCCCGAGGAGCCGGGGGGGGGGGTCCATGCTGAGGTGGGCAGGGGAGAGCATGCATGGGCAGGGGGGAAGGGCGAGCTCTGGCTTGTTCGCTGGGGCTGCCCTGGGAGGTGTTTGGTTGTTGCCGGGGTGGTTCCTTGCACTGTGATGCCGACGGCTGAGCCGTCAGCTCCCGTGGGTGAGGAGCAGCGCCCACACAGCTCCCATGCACCGAGGGCGCCGGGGCTGCACCCTCTGCCAGTGCTGGCTGGGGAGTCAGTGCCGCCGACACCGAGTCACCTCCATCGGGCACCTCGACGCCCCCAGCCCACACCAGGTCCCCCTTTGCTCCCTCCTGGGCAGGTTTCCAGTGTGCGGGCTCCATGCCAGCACAGAAGGCAGGACCCCCCCACGGCAGATGAGGCCAGAGCTTCCCCCGCGCAGACCCAGTGTTCTGGCCAGGTCACCAGCACCAGCACCATCCTGCCTGTGCCAGGGCTGTCCTGCCTGGAGCTGCTGCTGGACGAGGCAGCCATCAGTCCCTGTCTCCCTGAGAGAAAACCTCCCCGCACCTGGCCAGCCCCGCTCTGCCCGGCCAGGCCACCAGCCCCCTGCCCACCCCCAAGCCCAGTCGAGACCCTGGGGCAGGCAGAGCAGGGACGGCGTCCGCCACGGACCTCCCATGGGGACGTGGAGGGGAGCGGTGCAGTGGTGGTCAGCAGCCGCATGCCACCGCTGCCGCCTCCCTCCTGCAGCAGCCTGGTATCAATCCGGTCAGGGAGGCCCCTGCGCAGCATGGGAGCGAAGCGAGAGGGGTCTGGCACCATCCTGGGGGTCCCCAGGTGGAGTCCCAGCAGCCGGCCTGAGCGCTGGATCAGGCCCCAGGTGGAGGTGCTGGACCCGAGCGCGGAGACCAAGCCACCGGCATGTCCCCAGGGTGCCGGCAGGCGCAGCCGGGGACCGGAGCTGGGCAGCTGGCGGCTGCCCCGGGGGCTCGCCACTGCAGGGAGGGGACGGCTCCAGCCACCCCCCCTGGCATCCCCGCAGCTCCCCAGCCCCATGCCCCGGCAGCTCACCTCCTTGCTGGACTCCGCTCGGCTGGCCCCTGGTGTGACCGTCAGACGGGACGGCAGCGTGAAGCGCGGGCTCTGCATCCCTGCTCACGGTGAGGAGACGGAGGAGGCCAAGCGGGACCTGAGACCCATCTGCCCCACTGTGCCCTTCCCGGCCATTGCGGCCAGGCAGGTCACGGGTGATGGCGAGTGTTGAAGGCAGCACACCCCCCACACCGCCCCGAGGCCCGTGAGCGGCGTGGGGGATGAATCCCCCGGTCGGTACCAGCCCCCTCCTGGTCCCCACCGCCGCGGCAGTCCTGCCTGGCTCCTCGCCGTGTCCCACACGTTTCCCAGAATCAGCCTCGCTGCTCACGGCAGCCCCAGCGTGAGGGTGCAGCTGGGTCGGGTTCCCCCCGGGCTCCCCACGTGCCGTGTCTCCACTTTGGCAGGGCAGCCACTGCCCCGGGCAGGAGCCACGGTGCTGTGGGAGGCTGGCGGTGTCCCATGGGCTTCCCCTCCGTCCTCCCCCTCGCACCCCGAGGAGCAGACCTGCCCGATCCCAGAGCTCATCTGCTGGGAAACTGGCTCCAGCAGCTCCGTGGCTGGGTGTTTGGCTGGGTGCTGTTCTCACCCTGCAGCCCAGCATGTTGGCTGGATGCCCGAGCTCCGGGAGAGACCCCTGTCCTAGGCGGGCTCCTCGCCCGTGGCTTTCGGCACGTTTCCACCTGGCCCTGCATCCCCACGAGTTACCACCATGAGCACCAGGTCTGGTGCACCAGGGCAGGGCACCGATGCGGCGTCGCAGAGCAGCACGGGCTCTGCCAGCTGTTGGCGAGACCGTGCTGCTAAAGAAAACAGAAATACAATAAAGAGGTTCCCGTTGCTCGGCTCTTGTCCCATGCTGAAGACCAGCCCTGCGGCTCTTACACCACGAGCTCCTGCACCGGAGCAAGGGCTGGGAGCACGGTCCGCAGCAGCCCACAGAGCCGCCAGCCCTCCGGCACACATCACACAACAACCTACGCTCTGTTTTTCAGCTTGTAGCCATATGCAGCTGGTACCCTGCGGCTGATTTGCCACCAGTGGCTTTACTGTGTCAGCTCTCTCTGGGGTTTGCCACTGCCCCATGTCCCCGGGCTGCGGTGCTGGCCCAGGTCCTTGCCCTCGCAGGCACGGCCGCCTCCAAGCCGCTCTGCCTGTGCCGTCCAGGCCGCCTGCACCCTGCTGCAACCGCTGCGCCTGGCTGCAGCCCCAACGGGTGGCTCCAGCTCTGCTCCCTGCATCCAAAGCCACTGGCGCCGGTGGGGCCGAGCCGCCGCAGGGCTGTTCACTGGCTGCAACAGTGCTCTGGCTGCGCAAGCACCCCAGTTTTTTCTCTAAAGAACCCGGATTTGGCTGTGGCGGTGTGGGGCGATGCTCAGGGACAGCTGAGCTCAGGGACGGCTCACCTGGGGCAGGAGGTCGGTGCTGGGGAAACACCAGAGGCTTTTGAGGCTGGCGTGGCCAGGGAACAGCAGCAGCTTAGAATCATAGAATCATTTAGGTTGGAAAAGGCAGTTAAGGCCATCGAGCCCAGCTGTAGCTTGGTGCTAGCGATGCTTGTGCAGTGCTGGAGGCTCAGAGGCTGCGGGAGCCTCAGGAAAGCCGGACCCATTCCTGAGGGAAGCATCTGTCGAGCTGCTAAAACCCCAGAAGGGCCCAGCTGGGAGCGTGCCTGGGGAAGAGCCGTGCCTGCGTTCCCAGGCTGCCAGCCCGGTTGGGAGGACGGGGACCTCAAGTCAGGGCTGCACTGGTGGGACAGGGTGGGCAGGGTCTGTCTGGACACCCACCGTGCCGTGAGGCCACCCCTGGGCTGTGGCCTCCTCCATCCCCCACATGCTCTGGGTGCTGCGTGGCACCTTGGGGTCCCTCACTGGGGCTGCCCCCCCGTCCCGGTGAACCCCTCCAGCAGGTCCCTGCTCCCGCGGGGCCGTGGCTCCAGCGCTGGCTCGTGGCCGAGCGTCCCCGCGTGGCTGGACGGGGACCTTGGGGCTGCCCGGTGGGCATTGCCCCTCCTGCAGCGGCTGCCCCCGGGGCTGGCAGGGCGCTCCCCAGCCGGTGTGGGCAAGCAGCCCTGGGATGGCACAAGGGACGTGTGTGCGGCTCAGCCTCCTGCCTGCTCTGCCCCTCCCAAGGTAAGAGCCCAGTGAGCCACTTTCCTGCTGGCTGTCCCTTCTCCGCTCCTGGAGGCTTGGCGAGCGGGACGGGACCGTGCCATACCTGGGCGAAGGTTCTCGGCTGACCTCCGGCCCCAGCCGGACTCTGTCCCCCAGCTACACCCTGGTGCCCCAGCCGGACCCCACGCCCCGGCCGGACCCCGTGCCTCAGCCATGGAGCTGCCGAGTGCCTGCATGTCGGAGTGGGAGTCGGTCCCGGAGTAACAACGGAGTCTCAATATGAGTATGATCGTTCTCCTTTATTACAGGGCTTTACGGGGTTTATATAGAAAAAAGTGATAACACGCGCTAACTACAGCGTTATTATTGGCTAAGCTTCTATGTCCACGCGCCTTGAGCATTATTCTAATTGGTACAATGCCCCGTTTCACGCGACACTATCTTATTCTCTATTGGCTGTGCAAGCTTCTTCACGAGGTGTCCAGCAGTTACTTATCTCATTCTTCCGTGTCCAGGTGTTGTTTGTCAGGCTCTTCTTATCTTCTTTTTTTTTTCCCAGCGTACAAGGGCACAGCGTCCTTGTCTGCTAAAGTATTTCGTAAACTTATGCTTCGTTCCCACATAACGGCTAGATTGCTAACATGCCTTTGCTCAGCCAAGAAATCCTCAACGCCTGCAGCCACCCGTGCTGGTTCCTGCTCACGCTGCTCCTGGGGCTGCTCCTCTGGGCCAGGAGGAGACGCTCCTGGGACCCCCGCAAGTGTCCCACCGACCTGACTGGCAAGACGGTGATTGTCACTGGAGCCAACAGCGGTGAGCGGGGACTGGTGGCAGGGGATCGCAGGGCTGCAGGGGTCAGCGTGGGGCTGGGGGGGGTGCAGGACATGGGTGCAGGGCTGTGGGTCCTGCCTGGCCATGGGACCCAGCCACCCTCCTTTTGCAGCTGGAGCCGGGGGTGGTGGCAGCTCCCTGCTCCCCCGGGATGGACAAGGGGCTGGGGGCGCGTGCGTGGGTGACAGCACGATGGGACAGTGCTGTGGGGCGGCTCACTGGGGACACGGGTGCCCCTTCTCCAGCCACTGGACCACACACAGCCTCTGCTTTGGTGGTGCAAACGACTGCAGGAGTGTCTGGGAGCTGGGCCCTGGGCATGCATGGTGCGCTGCTGGTGCCCCATGCCCACAGCCTGCTCGCTCACTCCGGGTGCCATCGGACATCCTCTGCACCGTGCTGACTGATGGCCGTTATGCCGCACGCTCGGGAGCTGGTCGCCGGCGAGCCGCTCCAGCTGGCTGGCGTCCTCTGCCCAGGGGCAGCTCGGCCTCGCTGGGCTCTGGGCACCCCCGTGCCCACAGCCCCAGCCCAGCCTCAATGGCTGGACTCTGCCCCGGCTGGGTTAATGACTGACAGCTAAGGCTACCGCGCTGCTGGCTGCGTCCCAGCCGACCACCGCACTGCCGGCCACCATGGGCACCACACCGCACCGGAGCCAGAGCTGCGTGCCAGGGACGGGGTCGCTGCTCCCACCCGTGTCCCACTGCAAAGCACGGGGCGGGGGCTGGCACAGCTGGGGGTGGTGGGACCCGCAGGGCTGGGGGTGCAGTGGAGCCCACGTGTCGGGGTTGGGGTGTCCCCCCGCATGCAGGGCACTGGGGTGTCCCCCTGTGTGCCCAGGGACAGGGTGCCCCGTGTGTGCTGGGGTCCGTCCCCCCCCGGTGCCTCTCATTTCCCACTGCGCCGGAGCACCGTTGCGGAGCCGTGCCAGTGCAGTGCTGCTGGGTGGGTTCGGTGGCCGTGGCGGCCATCCTGCTCGCACGGTCCAGGGTGAGCCACCGACCGAGCTGCGGCGAGCTGCCACCTCCAGCTCCTTCCTACACCCCGCAGCGGCTGTCCTGCCTTGTCCCCCTCCCCGCACAGCCACGCTGTGCTGCAGAGCCAGGAGCTCAGCCCTGCTGCCCCCCGCTACCGCCCCCCGCTCTGGTGCTGGGGCGCCCGGGGTTTGGCGCTGGGCTCCTGGCAGTGGCTGAGCTGCCTGGGATGAAGTCCCCCTCCATCGCCCTGCCCTGCCCCCGGGGCTGCCCAGACCCCGGGAATGGGGGCACAGACCCCCAGGGACCCCTTGCCTTGGGGACCCAGCAGGGATCAGCCAGCGCCCGCTCCGTGTGCTGCAGGGATCGGCAAGTGCGTGGCCCTGGACCTGGCCCGCAGGAATGCCCGCACCATCCTGGCGTGCCGGAGCCGGGAGCGGGGCCAGGCAGCGGTGGAGGAGATCCGGGCGGCCACCGGCAACCCTGCGGTGCTGCTGCGGCTGCTGGACACCGGATCGCTGGCCTCCGTGCGCGCCTTCGCCCAGGCTGTGCTGCGGGAGGAGAAGCGGCTGGACGTGCTGGTGAACAACGCTGGCCTCACCGGTACGCGCTGGAGTCAGGGTCAGGCGTCCGCTGCCCACATCTCGGCCCCAGCTGGGGTCCAGCTCCCCGTCCCGCTGTGGCAGGTGATGCCAACCTGGCTCCCGACCCACGGTGCCCCGTGCCCCTCTCTTCCAGGGCTGCCCTTCACCATTACGCCGGAGGGGCTGGAGCAGACCTTTGCCACCAACTACCTGGGACCGTTCCTGCTCACCAACCTGCTGCTGGGTGAGCTGCTGGGGGCTGCTGGGGCCGGGGGGCTCTGGGGACCGCTCCACGCTCACCCTTTGCTCTGCACAGACCTCCTGAAGGCGTCAGCGCCCGCCCGTGTCGTCAACGTCTCGTCCTTCCGGCACAGCGTGGGCACCGCCGACGGCCGCTACCTCACCGGGCAGGAGCAGCCTGGCAGCATCGGTGCCACCTATGACAGCACCAAGCTGATGAACGTCCTCTTCACCGCCGAGCTGGCGCGGCGCCTGCAGGGCACAGGTTGGTGCTGGGCTGAGCCGTGCCGGGCTGAGCCATACTGTCCCTTGCCATGCCATGCCATGCTTAGCTGTTCTGTGCCATGCATGGCCATACCATGCCTTGCCATACCATGCCATGCCATATGGAGCTGTGCCTTGATGTACAATGCCCAGCCGTACCCTGCTGAGCTGTGCCATGGGGCTCCCAGGGAGGGCTGCACCCCAGGGCCATCTGCCCATCCCAACCACCCTGTGCTGCTGTGCCATGACACGGGGGCCGCACGATGGGGCTGAGGGGTCTCGGCCCTGGTAGAGACTCCCTGGGACCCCCCATGCTCCCCGTGGCAGGGAGACTCCTGGCCAGCGATGGCCACGTCCTCCAAGGTGGCCCCGGTGCCGGGGCACAGAAGAGCCCCAGCTCTGAGGCTGGGCTTGGGGCTACTGGTGCTGCTCCAGGTGGGATGGCAACGAGGGACCAGGGCCCTGCCCATGCCAGGGTCCCTGTGGCCCCAGCCCTGCACCCCGGCACAGCGCTGACAGTGTGGCTTGGCAGGGGTGATCGCCAACAGCCTGAGCCCCGGCGTGGTGAGCACCAGCATCACGCGCCACTTCAGCTGGGCCGTCCGGGTGCTCTTCGCCCTCATCCGCCCCTTCATGAAGGTGAGCAGGGGCAGACGGCAGGGCCGGATCCTGCCCAGACCTCCCATCCCACGGCCCCAGCAGTGGTGGGGTGGGCGGGGGGCAGCCAGGCCCCCTCCTCACCCCTCTTTGCCCGGCAGTCGGCAGAGCAGGGGGCCATCAGCACCATTTACTGCGCCGTCTCGGAGGAGGTCTCGGGCGTCACGGGCAAGTACTTCGACAGCAACTGCAGGCTGGTGCTGCCCTCCACGGCCGCCCGCGACGCCGGCCTCGCTCGCAAGCTCTGGGAAGAGTCGGAACGGCTGACGGGGCTCACTGATGGCCCTCAGCACTGAGCCGGCAGCAGCTCTGCGTGGGGATGTGGCAGTGCCACCTGGTGCTGCCAGATGCTGTGCTGGGGTCCCTGCGTCTCCCCGGGACATGGGGTCAGATGCTGCCAGGGGGACAGTGCCATGCGGGTGGGGGACAGCCACCACCAAGGAGCTGCCCCAGCCCCGGTGGTGCCAGCACCCCGAAGGACAGCAGAGGGGGTCACCCCACCTAAGCCAGCCCCCTGGCCCCGCAGGCACAGCCCCTAAAGCCCCTTCCCAAGAGGGAGAGGGGCCACAGGGCCCAGCCACGCCAGGACAGCCGCTGTAATGGCGCATAGACTGTGCCGACAGCTGCCGTGTAAATGCTTTATTAAAAAGCCCTGTGCAGCCAGCACCAGCTACTCCCAGGCGATCTCCAGATCCAGCCGCTGTTTCCGCACCGCCTGTAGGAAGCTGTCGTAGTCCCGCCGGTGGATGTCCTGGCAGTGGGACAGGTCCAGGCGGCGCAGGTGGCCCTCAGAGGCCAGCAGCAGCCATACAGTCTGGCTGGACACCCGGCTCTCGGCCAGCGAGAGCTCCTGCAGCTCGAGCAGGGGCGGCCCCGGTGCTGCCAGCACCGTCTGGAACACCGAGTCCAGCGGGAAGGGGACGCCGAGCAGGCGGAGGGTCTGTAGGCGCGGGGCATGGCACAGCAGTGAGGCTAGCGTGGCACGCAGCGCCAGCCCGTGCCGGGCCGAGAAGATGCCGGTGGTGCCAGCCAGGGCTAGGGAGAAGCTCTGGAGCTGGGGGAGGCCGTGGGGCAGCAGGTCAGTGTCCCAGTGGGGTGGCTCGACCAGGGTCTCCCTGTCGGGGTCGGTGTCCGGCGGGGCATGCAGCTCAGCGCTGAAGGCCTGCAGGCCAGGGCAGCTGGCGAGGAGGGCGGCCAAGGAGAGCTCGTCCTGGCAGCAGAAGCCATGCAGGGCCAGGGTCTGCAGGCGGGGGCCCAGCCTCTGCGCCAGCGGCAGCACCTCTGCCAGCACCCGGCCCTGCCGCCCAGCACAGCCCAGGGTCAGCCGGGCTAGGCGGCCCCAGCCCAGCAGCTCCCAGCCGCCTGCCGGGCCGTCCCCCAGCCACACGCTGACCTCTTCGGCCTGGGGACAGACGGCGTGGATGGCGGCCAGGGCGGGCTCCTCCACCTCCTCCACCTGCCGCAGGGGCAGGGTGAGCCAGGGCCCCCCTGGGGCAGCCCCCCGCCGCCGCCCCAGCTCCTCCAGCGAGGGGAAGCCCTCGGTGTCCCCCATACCGTCCAGCTGCCGATCGTGGAGGAGGCGAAGGGCATCCGGCACGGCGCTGTGGGCCAGGAACTTCAGGCACGGCAGGGCCAGCAGCAGGAAGGCCAGCGCCGCGACCATGCCATCCTCCGAGGGCTCCAGGCCGCGGGCCAGCAGGATGCGGAGCACGGGGCAGCAGAGGGACTGTGCCAGCGGGTCATAGGCCAGGTGCTGCAGGGCGCGCGGGGACACCTTCTTGCAGTGGGACACGTCCAGCTCCTGCAGGCGCCGGCAGCAGGAGCCAACGGCCGAGAGCACCTGCACGTTGGCCTGCGTCTCCGCCAGCCCCAGGCGGCTCAGCTGTGGCAGCCCCTCCACCAGGTCCACCAGCATGTCCGCCGACAGTCGGCTGCAGCCGTGCAGGTCCAGGGAGCTGAGGCTCTGCCGCAAGCAGATGGAGCCCCCTCAGCAGGGTGAAGGGGACCCTGACACCCCTTTGTCTCCCCTGCACCTACCCACGGAGGGTGGGCATCCCCTGCCCCCCTTACTGCAGCCCCACGGTCGGTGGGCACCCCCAGCCTGCTGACCTTGCAGCGCAGGGCGACGAGCTGGCCGATGGCGTTGCTGGCGAGGCCGGAGCAAGGGCGCAGGCTCAGCTCCCGCAGGGGAGGCAGCAGCTCCTTGCTCCTTGCTGGACTCCGCTCGGCTGGCCCCTGGTGTGACCGTCAGACGGGACGGCAGCGTGAAGCGCGGGCTCTGCATCCCTGCGCACGGTGAGGAGACGGAGGAGGCCAAGCGGGACCTGAGACCCATCTGCCCCACTGTGCCCTTCCCGGCCATTGCGGCCAGGCAGGTCACGGGTGATGGCGAGTGTTGAAGGCAGCACACCCCCCACACCGCCCCGAGGCCCGTGAGCGGCGTGGGGGATGAATCCCCCGGTCGGTACCAGCCCCCTCCTGGTCCCCACCGCCGCGGCAGTCCTGCCTGGCTCCTCGCCGTGTCCCACACGTTTCCCAGAATCAGCCTCGCTGCTCACGGCAGCCCCAGCGTGAGGGTGCAGCTGGGTCGGGTTCCCCCCGGGCTCCCCACGTGCCGTGTCTCCACTTTGGCAGGGCAGCCACTGCCCCGGGCAGGAGCCACGGTGCTGTGGGAGGCTGGCGGTGTCCCATGGGCTTCCCCTCCGTCCTCCCCCTCGCACCCCGAGGAGCAGACCTGCCCGATCCCAGAGCTCATCTGCTGGGAAACTGGCTCCAGCAGCTCCGTGGCTGGGTGTTTGGCTGGGTGCTGTTCTCACCCTGCAGCCCAGCATGTTGGCTGGATGCCCGAGCTCCGGGAGAGACCCCTGTCCTAGGCGGGCTCCTCGCCCGTGGCTTTCGGCACGTTTCCACCTGGCCCTGCATCCCCACGAGTTACCACCATGAGCACCAGGTCTGGTGCACCAGGGCAGGGCACCGATGCGGCGTCGCAGAGCAGCACGGGCTCTGCCAGCTGTTGGCGAGACCGTGCTGCTAAAGAAAACAGAAATACAATAAAGAGGTTCCCGTCGCTCGGCTCTTGTCCCATGCTGAAGACCAGCCCTGCGGCTCTTACACCACGAGCTCCTGCACCGGAGCAAGGGCTGGGAGCACGGTCCGCAGCAGCCCACAGAGCCGCCAGCCCTCCGGCACACATCACACAACAACCTACGCTCTGTTTTTCAGCTTGTAGCCATATGCAGCTGGTACCCTGCGGCTGATTTGCCACCAGTGGCTTTACTGTGTCAGCTCTCTCTGGGGTTTGCCACTGCCCCATGTCCCCGGGCTGCGGTGCTGGCCCAGGTCCTTGCCCTCGCAGGCACGGCCGCCTCCAAGCCGCTCTGCCTGTGCCGTCCAGGCCGCCTGCACCCTGCTGCAACCGCTGCGCCTGGCTGCAGCCCCAACGGGTGGCTCCAGCTCTGCTCCCTGCATCCAAAGCCACTGGCGCCGGTGGGGCCGAGCCGCCGCAGGGCTGTTCACTGGCTGCAACAGTGCTCTGGCTGCGCAAGCACCCCAGTTTTTTCTCTAAAGAACCCGGATTTGGCTGTGGCGGTGTGGGGCGATGCTCAGGGACAGCTGAGCTCAGGGACGGCTCACCTGGGGCAGGAGGTCGGTGCTGGGGAAACACCAGAGGCTTTTGAGGCTGGCGTGGCCAGGGAACAGCAGCAGCTTAGAATCATAGAATCATTTAGGTTGGAAAAGGCAGTTAAGGCCATCGAGCCCAGCTGTAGCTTGGTGCTAGCGATGCTTGTGCAGTGCTGGAGGCTCAGAGGCTGCGGGAGCCTCAGGAAAGCCGGACCCATTCCTGAGGGAAGCATCTGTCGAGCTGCTAAAACCCCAGAAGGGCCCAGCTGGGAGCGTGCCTGGGGAAGAGCCGTGCCTGCGTTCCCAGGCTGCCAGCCCGGTTGGGAGGACGGGGACCTCAAGTCAGGGCTGCACTGGTGGGACAGGGTGGGCAGGGTCTGTCTGGACACCCACCGTGCCGTGAGGCCACCCCTGGGCTGTGGCCTCCTCCATCCCCCACATGCTCTGGGTGCTGCGTGGCACCTTGGGGTCCCTCACTGGGGCTGCCCCCCCGTCCCGGTGAACCCCTCCAGCAGGTCCCTGCTCCCGCGGGGCCGTGGCTCCAGCGCTGGCTCGTGGCCGAGCGTCCCCGCGTGGCTGGACGGGGACCTTGGGGCTGCCCGGTGGGCATTGCCCCTCCTGCAGCGGCTGCCCCCGGGGCTGGCAGGGCGCTCCCCAGCCGGTGTGGGCAAGCAGCCCTGGGATGGCACAAGGGACGTGTGTGCGGCTCAGCCTCCTGCCTGCTCTGCCCCTCCCAAGGTAAGAGCCCAGTGAGCCACTTTCCTGCTGGCTGTCCCTTCTCCGCTCCTGGAGGCTTGGCGAGCGGGACGGGACCGTGCCATACCTGGGCGAAGGTTCTCGGCTGACCTCCGGCCCCAGCCGGACTCTGTCCCCCAGCTACACCCTGGTGCCCCAGCCGGACCCCACGCCCCGGCCGGACCCCGTGCCTCAGCCATGGAGCTGCCGAGTGCCTGCAGCCACCCGTGCTGGTTCCTGCTCACGCTGCTCCTGGGGCTGCTCCTCTGGGCCAGGAGGAGACGCTCCTGGGACCCCCGCAAGTGTCCCACCGACCTGACTGGCAAGACGGTGATTGTCACTGGAGCCAACAGCGGTGAGCGGGGACTGGTGGCAGGGGATCGCAGGGCTGCAGGGGTCAGCGTGGGGCTGGGGGGGGTGCAGGACATGGGTGCAGGGCTGTGGGTCCTGCCTGGCCATGGGACCCAGCCACCCTCCTTTTGCAGCTGGAGCCGGGGGTGGTGGCAGCTCCCTGCTCCCCCGGGATGGACAAGGGGCTGGGGGCGCGTGCGTGGGTGACGGCACGATGGGACAGTGCTGTGGGGCGGCTCACTGGGGACACGGGTGCCCCTTCTCCAGCCACTGGACCACACACAGCCTCTGCTTTGGTGGTGCAAACGACTGCAGGAGTGTCTGGGAGCTGGGCCCTGGGCATGCATGGTGCGCTGCTGGTGCCCCATGCCCACAGCCTGCTCGCTCACTCCGGGTGCCATCGGACATCCTCTGCACCGTGCTGACTGATGGCCGTTATGCCGCACGCTCGGGAGCTGGTCGCCGGCGAGCCGCTCCAGCTGGCTGGCGTCCTCTGCCCAGGGGCAGCTCGGCCTCGCTGGGCTCTGGGCACCCCCGTGCCCACAGCCCTGGCCCAGCCTCAATGGCTGGACTCTGCCCCGGCTGGGTTAATGACTGACAGTGCAGTGCTGCTGGGTGGGTTCGGTGGCCGTGGCGGCCATCCTGCTCGCACGGTCCAGGGTGAGCCACCGACCGAGCTGCGGCGAGCTGCCACCTCCAGCTCCTTCCTACACCCCGCAGCGGCTGTCCTGCCTTGTCCCCCTCTCCGCACAGCCACGCTGTGCTGCAGAGCCAGGAGCTCAGCCCTGCTGCCCCCCGCTACCGCCCCCCGCTCTGGTGCTGGGGCGCCCGGGGTTTGGCGCTGGGCTCCTGGCAGTGGCTGAGCTGCCTGGGATGAGGTCCCCCTCCATCGCCCTGCCCTGCCCCTGGGGCTGCCCAGACCCCGGGAATGGGGGCACAGACCCCCAGGAACCCCTTGCCTTGGGGACCCAGCAGGGATCAGCCAGCGCCCGCTCCGTGTGCTGCAGGGATCGGCAAGTGCGTGGCCCTGGACCTGGCCCGCAGGAATGCCCGCACCATCCTGGCGTGCCGGAGCCGGGAGCGGGGCCAGGCAGCGGTGGAGGAGATCCGGGCGGCCACCGGCAACCCTGCGGTGCTGCTGCGGCTGCTGGACACCGGATCGCTGGCCTCCGTGCGCGCCTTCGCCCAGGCTGTGCTGCGGGAGGAGAAGCGGCTGGACGTGCTGGTGAACAACGCTGGCCTCACCGGTACGCGCTGGAGTCAGGGTCAGGCGTCCGCTGCCCACATCTCGGCCCCAGCTGGGGTCCAGCTCCCCGTCCCGCTGTGGCAGGCGATGCCAACCTGGCTCCCGGCCCCATGGTTCCAGGGCTGCCCTTCACCATTACGCCGGAGGGGCTGGAGCAGACCTTTGCCACCAACTACCTGGGACCGTTCCTGCTCACCAACCTGCTGCTGGGTGAGCTGCTGGGGGCTGCTGGGGCCGGGGGGCTCTGGGGACCGCTCCACGCTCACCCCTTGCTCTGTGCAGACCTCCTGAAGGCGTCAGCGCCCGCCCGTGTCGTCAACGTCTCGTCCTTCCGGCACAGCGTGGGCACCGCCGACGGCCGCTACCTCACCGGGCAGGAACGGCCTGGTGGCTTCGATGCCGCCTATAACAGCACCAAGCTGATGAACGTCCTCTTCACCGCCGAGCTGGCACGGCGCCTGCAGGGCACAGGTTGGTGCTGGGCTGAGCCGTGCCATGCCATGCTTAGCTGTTCTGTGCCACGCATGGCCATACCATGCTTTGCCATGTGGAGCTGTGCCTTGATGTACAATGCCCAGCCGTACCCTGCTGAGCCATGCCGTGCCATGGGGCTCCCAGGGAGGGCTGCACCCCAGGGCCATCTGCCCATCCCAACCACCCTGTGCTGCTGTGCCATGACACGGGGGCCGCACGATGGGGCTGAGGGGTCTCAGCCCTGGTAGAGACTCCCTGGGACCCCCCATGCTCCCCGTGGCAGGGAGACTCCTGGCCAGCGATGGCCACGTCCTCCAAGGTGGCCCCGGTGCCGTGGCACATAAGAGCCCCAGCTCTGAGGCTGGGCTTGGGGCTACTGGTGCTGCTCCAGGTGGGATGGCAACGAGGGACCAGGGCCCTGCCCATGCCAGGGTCCCTGTGGCCCCAGCCCTGCACCCCGGCACAGCGCTGACAGTGTGGCTTGGCAGGGGTGATCGCCAACAGCCTGAGCCCCGGCGTGGTGAGCACCAGCATCATGCGCCACTTCAGCTGGGCCGTCCGGGTGCTCTTCGCCCTCATCCGCCCTTTCATAAAGGTGAGCAGGGGCAGACGGCAGGGCCGGATCCTGCCCAGACCTCCCATCCCACGGCCCCAGCAGTGGTGGGGTGGGCGGGGGGCAGCCAGGCCCCCTCCTCACCCCTCTTTGCCCGGCAGTCGGCAGAGCAGGGGGCCATCAGCACCATTTACTGTGCCGTCTCGGAGGAGGTCTCGGGCGTCACGGGCAAGTACTTCGACAGCAACTGCAGGCTGGTGCTGCCCTCCACGGCCGCCCGCGACGCCGGCCTCGCTCGCAAGCTCTGGGAAGAGTCGGAACGGCTGACGGGGCTCACTGATGGCCCTCAGCACTGAGCCGGCAGCAGCTCTGCGTGGGGATGTGGCAGTGCCACCTGGTGCTGCCAGATGCTGTGCTGGGGTCCCTGCGTCTCCCCGGGACATGGGGTCAGATGCTGCCAGGGGGACAGTGCCATGCGGGTGGGGGACAGCCACCACCAAGGAGCTGCCCCAGCCCCGGTGGTGCCAGCACCCCGAAGGACAGCAGAGGGGGTCACCCCACCTAAGCCAGCCCCCTGGCCCCGCAGGCACAGCCCCTAAAGCCCCTTCCCAAGAGGGAGAGGGGCCACAGGGCCCAGCCACGCCAGGACAGCCGCTGTAATGGCGCATAGACTGTGCCGACAGCTGCCGTGTAAATGCTTTATTAAAAAGCCCTGTGCAGCCAGCACCAGCTACTCCCAGGCGATCTCCAGATCCAGCCGCTGTTTCCGCACCGCCTGTAGGAAGCTGTCGTAGTCCCGCCGGTGGATGTCCTGGCAGTGGGACAGGTCCAGGCGGCGCAGGTGGCCCTCAGAGGCCAGCAGCAGCCATACAGTCTGGCTGGACACCCGGCTCTCGGCCAGCGAGAGCTCCTGCAGCTCGAGCAGGGGCGGCCCCGGTGCTGCCAGCACCGTCTGGAACACCGAGTCCAGCGGGAAGGGGACGCCGAGCAGGCGGAGGGTCTGTAGGCGCGGGGCATGGCACAGCAGTGAGGCTAGCGTGGCACGCAGCGCCAGCCCGTGCCGGGCCGAGAAGATGCCGGTGGTGCCAGCCAGGGCTAGGGAGAAGCTCTGGAGCTGGGGGAGGCCGTGGGGCAGCAGGTCAGTGTCCCAGTGGGGTGGCTCGACCAGGGTCTCCCTGTCGGGGTCGGTGTCCGGCGGGGCATGCAGCTCAGCGCTGAAGGCCTGCAGGCCAGGGCAGCTGGCGAGGAGGGCGGCCAAGGAGAGCTCGTCCTGGCAGCAGAAGCCATGCAGGGCCAGGGTCTGCAGGCGGGGGCCCAGCCTCTGCGCCAGCGGCAGCACCTCTGCCAGCACCCGGCCCTGCCGCCCAGCACAGCCCAGGGTCAGCCGGGCTAGGCGGCCCCAGCCCAGCAGCTCCCAGCCGCCTGCCGGGCCGTCCCCCAGCCACACGCTGACCTCTTCGGCCTGGGGACAGACGGCGTGGATGGCGGCCAGGGCGGGCTCCTCCACCTCCTCCACCTGCCGCAGGGGCAGGGTGAGCCAGGGCCCCCCTGGGGCAGCCCCCCGCCGCCGCCCCAGCTCCTCCAGCGAGGGGAAGCCCTCGGTGTCCCCCATACCGTCCAGCTGCCGATCGTGGAGGAGGCGAAGGGCATCCGGCACGGCGCTGTGGGCCAGGAACTTCAGGCACGGCAGGGCCAGCAGCAGGAAGGCCAGCGCCGCGACCATGCCATCCTCCGAGGGCTCCAGGCCGCGGGCCAGCAGGATGCGGAGCACGGGGCAGCAGAGGGACTGTGCCAGCGGGTCATAGGCCAGGTGCTGCAGGGCGCGCGGGGACACCTTCTTGCAGTGGGACACGTCCAGCTCCTGCAGGCGCCGGCAGCAGGAGCCAACGGCCGAGAGCACCTGCACGTTGGCCTGCGTCTCCGCCAGCCCCAGGCGGCTCAGCTGTGGCAGCCCCTCCACCAGGTCCACCAGCATGTCCGCCGACAGTCGGCTGCAGCCGTGCAGGTCCAGGGAGCTGAGGCTCTGCCGCAAGCAGATGGAGCCCCCTCAGCAGGGTGAAGGGGACCCTGACACCCCTTTGTCTCCCCTGCACCTACCCACGGAGGGTGGGCATCCCCTGCCCCCCTTACTGCAGCCCCACGGTCGGTGGGCACCCCCAGCCTGCTGACCTTGCAGCGCAGGGCGACGAGCTGGCCGATGGCGTTGCTGGCGAGGCCGGAGCAAGGGCGCAGGCTCAGCTCCCGCAGGTGAGGCAGCAGGAGCAAGTGGAGTGCTGCCCGTGTCAGGCGCCGGGTCTCACCCAGCAGCCGGATCAGGTCCTGCACCAAACTGCTGGCTGTGAGGGTGGTCGCAGGTCAGCAAGAGCGCACGGGTACTGCTCACCCATCCTCCTCCTCCTCCTTACGGAGGGGGTCCCCAGACCCCATGTCTCACCCAGGTCGTTAAAGGGCCCCATGACGAAGCGGAACTGGTACTCATCCAGGTAGTTCTCGCTGTAGTCCTTCACCCAGATGCTCTGCATGTGCTGGACCAGGCTCTGCAGGCAAAGGCTGCCCAGCGCCGGCACCTCCTTCCTCCTGGGCATCTGGCTGCTGCGGGAGAAAGAGACGGTTGAGCACAGTGGGCTCCGGCCAAGCCAGATTCAAAGCTAACCACGGGCCCTGAGCTACTTGAGCCACAGCAGGTGCCTCGACTTCTTAAGGCCCAAGTTTATTTTGGGGGAGCTTTAAAACCCCCTTTCTGAAAAAAAAAAAACAAACAAACAAAAAAAAACGGGCAGAGAAAAGCCTGTCTGGGTGTGTGCGCGGCCTACACCCAGGCCCAAGGGGTCTACTCGGGTTTTGGGGGAAAAAAACGTGGCACCGCGGGCCAAACGTGCTCCTCCCCCCCCCCCATTCCTCCCCGTCTCGGCGGGGCCCGGGCCCGGGCCCCGCCGAGACGGGGAGGAATGGGGGGGGTGGGGTGGTGGTGATCCCTGGAGCACTTACCAGCGGTTCCACGTCCCGTTCCGCTTCCTTGCCCAGCCCTAACCCCGCCGCACCCCATTCTGCCGGGCCCCAGGGCCCGCCCCGCCGCCCTTTATATCCCTTCGCCCCCGCCATAGCGCGGCCTGCCCCGTTCGGCTTCGCTACCTTGACTGCGCATGCGCGGTGTGGGGAGAGGGCCTCCGTCTTCCCGCCCTTCATGACGCCCCCCCCGAGGGTTGCCCTGTGCCGTGCCTGACGTGAAGCTCTGCTGGCGGTGCGGTGGGGGGGGCGGTGAGGCGGACAGGCGGGCCTCGAGGCGGCCTCGCGGGGGCCTCAGGGGGGCCTCGCGGCGGCCGGTTGAGGCGGCCGGTTGAGGCGGCGCTGGGGAGCGGCCGGGCGGCAGGTACCGGGCGTGGCCTTGTTGGGGGGGGGGGGGGGGGGGGAGAAAGAAGGAAATTTCCCCCCGCCCCGGTGTGTGTGTATATATATATTTTTGGGGGGGGTGTTGTGTTGGTGCTGAGGTGTGTGGGAGGCTGTGTGAGGGGTGGTCGGTGCTGGGGTGGGTGAAGTGTGTCCCTCCCTGTGGCGGGGGTGTGGGGTTGGTGGTGGTTGGGGGGGGCATTCCCTCCCGTGGGCTGGGGGCTCGGTGTTGGGGTGCTCCCCCTGAAGTGGAGCAGAGGCTGAAGGTTGGTTTGGGGGGATCCCAACCCCCGTGGGGTGTCTGAGGTGGGGGGGGGGGGCAGTGCTGAGGAACTCTAGCCCCCATGGAGTGTCTGGGGTGGGGCAGTGCTGGGGGACTCCAGCCCCCGTGTGATGTCTGGGGGGGCTGTGCTGAGTGGGGGGACTGGCAGCTACAGAGCAAGGCTGCGTCCTGGCTCTGTTGCCTCCCCCCGTGTGGTAGCTCAAGGTTTCTCATTATTTGGGCCCCACCACAGAGGTGGGGAGCAGCTCTGTGGGGAGGGGGAGCACCTGTCCTGGTGGGCACTGAGCCCCCCACCTTAGGGTCCCTGTTGCTAGCACTGTGCTCACACAGGCAGCATGGGGCTCACAGCGGTGCTGCGGGCAGAATCTTTGTTCCCGTCCCCTGCTCTGGAGCCCCCCTGACCCCTCAGTGGGCTGCGGCACTGCTGGGGAAGGCTGAGCACAGCCGTTTGTCGTGGCACAAGCGCCTATGGCCCTGATAGCGTTGCCCGGCTCTGGGGGGGGTTGGTCATTTGGAAGAAGGAGACCTTTGCAGCGGTCATCTGAGACCAGGGACTAAACACGTGAGTAGCCTCTAGAAACAAAGATTCTGTTTCATGCAGATGTTTCCAGCAGCAAATAGAAAGACTGATGAGGGCAGGTCCAAGAGGCCGGTGGGCCTTGAGGAGTGTTACAGGAGCAGAGCTGTCAGTATTCAGAGACACTCACATTAACCTTTTTTTTTTTTAAAAAAAAAAGTAAGTGTCACCTTTCACTTTAATCAACTACTGTTTGTAGCTACATGTTTTGGGGTTTGTTTCCAGTGTAATTCACCTTTTACCTCAGTGTGGTGCTGGAAACCTTCAGTCCGTCTGAGAAATGGTGGCCAGCTTCCTTGCACAGGGTGTGGCAGAACAGTTCCATGGCAGACTCGTTTGGGATGAAGGAATCTGCACCACAGGAAAAAAAACCCCACACAGTCACTGTGGATTGCTTGTGGAAACTCCTCTGCTAGCACAGTAAAGACAGAGCTCGTTTTGCAGTCGTAACCCTTAATGTTAACTTTAAATGTTCACCAAGCTGGAGCTTCTTATTTGTGAAACGCAAGGAAATCTCGCTTCTGAGCAGAGCGTGGTTTCCAGCCCCTCCTGGCAGCAGGTACTGCTTGCAGAGCTGTTTTGACCTGTGAAGGTGTCTGTGCTGGGGAATGGGAAGTTCGTATGGATAACCTGCATCTTCCCCATCTGCATGAAATACTGGTTTGAAATTAAAGGTTGAGCCAAAACATTATGAGAAATGAAGAGAAGATTTAAGAAATAGCATTTAAGAAGGAGTGTAAATTGCACAAGCTGGAGGGGCCAGCTTTTGGATTGGAAAAATTTGGATTTGGAGGAGGGGCAGGAGTGACTCAGCCTTTGGATAATTGATAAGTGGGCTAATTTGCATGTGTGCATTATGGCTGTTTAGCAGCCAAGAAGAAAAGCAGAATTGCTAAGGCCAAATATTTCCTTTCATGTAGTCTAGTAAAGATCCACTATAGCTTTTCTAGCTGAGAATTCTGTCTCTTGGGTACATGAAAGTACAAACTGGAGCCCTCGTTAGTCTGCAGAATATTTGAATAATTGATCAAATTAAGGCTGGGCCACGTACGTCTGTTTGTAGTCTGCGAGGTTGTAGGGCGTGTTTTAAAAGCTGTGCGTCTGCCCACGTGTAACACTGGTGCTTAGCATTGCTGTGTTTAATCGGTGTCTTCAATTTTTCTGATCAATGCATTTATTTTTGCCTTTGAAGGAACTAATTTTCCCCTCTGCAACGTGAGGGACACGAGCCCCACGTTTGAACTGTGTCACGGAGCGTCCCTCACGCTCAGCTCAAGCGTACCATGGCTGCGGTGGTACTGCCTCGCACTGCTGGCACTGCCGCGGCGTCACCCCACGTCTGCCGTGGCCTCGTGCTGGGGGCAGCGGAAGAGCCAGTCCCGTGCCCTGGCAGTGCAGAGAGGTGGATATGCGAAGAAAGAGCGCCGTGTCTCTGCTCCAGGGGTAAAGCAGTGCTCCAAGAGGGTGCAAACCCTCAGAGAGGAGACCGGTCCCGGCGCTACCGTGTTCTCTTCCCAGAGACACCAGTGTAATCCCTCTTCCCTGCTCACTGGCACTGCTGCCTACTCTGCCAGCCTCCCCCAGAGGAGTTTCCCCAAAACATTTGCCAGGTGCATGTGAGCTGAGGAGCTGTGCCAGGCTTTTGCTGTTAAATGCGTCTTTCATTGTGTCAAGGCAGTAAGTTTTGGGTGGTGACATGCTGCTGTTCTGTTGCAGCTGAACTGTCTGGGGGTCGTTCCCTCTGGCTGCACCCAGCGGCTCTGCCAGGTGAGAGCCTCTTGATTCTAAACCTCTTCTTGCTAAATTATACCTTTCTTTGTGGCTTTGCTGACAACATGCTATGTCAGTAAATCATGGCTGGTTTCACAGACAGGATAAGCTCCTGCAGTGTGCATCAAGCAAAACCTCTCTGTGCATAGAGTCATTGCATTCTGCAGCATTGCAGAGACGAGCACAAAACTCAGCACAGCACTTCTTGTGTTTTTGTTAACAAAACTCCTAGTTCATTTATGTTCGGCACGAGATTCCCTGTGCTATGCCTGGTGGAGCTCCCTGCTGTTAGCCGTTGATTTCACCAGGAAGGGCTGGTCTTTAAATAGGATGTGGGTGTTATGTTTGGTTGTTTGTTTTTTTTTTAAGATCCTGTCAAGGTCTTGCTGCGTAACCTTGGACCAATTTCTTCTTTCCTTTTCTTTCTCCCTCAGTTCCCAAACATGAAGCTGAGACAGTGACTGTGACCTACTTCACAGGCACTCAGGAGGGTGTCTTGCTAAATTAAACAGAAGGCACTTTTAAGTTCCTTAGAAATGTTTGAGGGGGAGCAATGAGCAATTTTAGTTTATTTTTAATAGAAGGGAGGCTTCAGGAGCTACAGCTTTGGGAACTGAGGCTTTCCTTTGGGCGGTTCTGTTGTACTAAGGCACAATAAAGCCCCAAATACCAAGTGGGGCTTGCGGAAGCTAAATTGCAGGGGCTTTTGCACCCCTTCCTAAAGAGTTTGCAAGTCTGTCTTGTTTCTTTGAAAAACACCTAAAGAATGCAGAACAGTAAGGAAGAAAACGGGCCATGAACATGCAGGGACTGTCGTAGCTAGGCACGCAGCTGTTTGGCTAGATCTTCCTCCTGGTGCAGCGAGGAGTGCTCTTCTGCCAGGTTTTTGATTGATTTTTATGGATGGTAAAATGACTTGCAGCCCCAGAGAATGCCACCGCAGATCGGTGAGAGGGGGCATTGTGCCTCACTGTGGGTGCCCTCAGTTACCTGCCCTGTGAGGGAAAGGGGGCTTGCTGGCCGGGAATTCCATAACGAGTGAAGGAGAGAAGTTTGTTAAGGATGATAATTGCTCAGAAAAGAAAGAAAAGGCAGTTGTATGCATGCTGAAATGCACCAGCTGCTTTTCCAGCAGCTGGTCAAAGTCTCACAAGGGATAAACAGTTTTGGTTGTTCTAAATCTTTGAGCAGTAAAGCAGAGCAGGCATATATTTAAATCAGCTTTTCTTGATGTAATTAAACCCAGGGAAGGCTAAATGGCACAGACGCGTTGATGGCTGGGACTGGGTGACTGTGGAAGGGTGCTCAGCTGTGAAATAATGAATGAGTTGTTTTGATGGAGATGAGCTAAAATCGACTGACCTCCTCCTGCTACCGGGGAGCCGGGGCTGGTCCGCAGCATCCTTTGCTTTTCGGTCCGTTGCCATGGTTACCATCTCCCGGGCGGTGCTGCTGGTGTATTGATTGCGATCCGGAGAGTTTCGGTTTTAGCTAAAAAGAAAAGAATTAAATTTGTGGTGTAAGAAACATCAACCGGAGGGTGCTCCTGCGTCCTTGAGCGGCGTCTGCCTGGCTCGGCTGCGGTGCGGCTGAGGCTGTGCAGTGGTGCAGCTGTGCAGGGCGCAGGCTCGCAGCGCCTGCCTGCCGGGTCCTAGTGCCTTGGATCCATTCTGGCTTGGAAATTTGGTGTGGGTGCCCTGCGGCAAGTGCGACACTGGGCTTGGGCGACGGCTATGTCCCCTCCTCCGGCGGCCTGGCTGCGTGCGGGGCTGCCGTTTGGTAGCGACGTGCGGGACACCCGGTTCTGATGACCTGTTTTTGAATAGGCGAGGGGTCCGGAAAACTTTTCTCCTGGTGCTTGGGTGGCAGTGTGGCCTTCAGTGGGCGAGCTGCTGTTGTGTCCCGGGTGCTGTGCCAAGCGCTGGGGTGCGGGGGCACAAGATTTGGGTGTTTTCTGCTTTCTCTTCAAAGGTGGTGCCTGTCCCTGCAAACCCTGTTTCTTATCGTCAGGCAGTCGTGGTTCAAACACCAAAACGCATTGGATTATGTTGTTTACAAGTGACACAGGCTAAAGTGCTTTATTTTAGGTGGTGAACGCCTCTAACAGAGGAGTGGCTGTGTGGCTGGTCTAGTGCCTGCATCGCTGTGGTCTGCAGCAGCCTGAGCTGCAGACGAGAACCTTCCTGTGCTGTAGGTGTAAGGGGACAGGACGAGCAATGCTCTGTGCTCCAAAAAGACACAGTCTAAATATAAAATGGTACATGTTGGGATATGGACACATGGAAAATATGAAGAATTTATGGGGAAGTAACGGTCAGTGTGGTGGGCTTCAGTCTCACTATAACAACACAGTATCAGTCATCCGTTACTGGATGTCATTGCAAAGGAGAACTTTAATTAAGGTTTTTAATGGCTCAGCAGATTCTCCTCTGTATTATTGGCCCATATAGGTAGCTCTTGGGAGACAGAAATAAGACTGTATTCCTACTAGCAGTGCTGGAACAGGAGCTGGAGTTGAGATTTGCTCTGGCTCTTGCACCAACCACAGGGCTGAAATTTGCCTTTCATATACCTGCCCATTGCACTGAACAGTGCTGACTTTCATAACCGAGAACAAACCTCAAAGAGGAGGGAGCTGGTACAGAGGTATAACTGGGCAGATCGAGTTCTCCTTGCAATCGTTCCACTTCTCAGGAAGAATAGAAAAGAACCCAGGCTGACTTCCAGGTCACCTGGGGGAGTATGCATAGCTTAGAGTTTAATTAAAAAAGTCTTAAACTCAGCAAACTCGATCTGAATTTATATTGACACAATATAAGACAGAAACCTGAAGTGCTGTTTTTAAAATTTCTTTTCTGAACACAAGTTTACTGGAAAATTAAGCTGCTTATAAATCAAAAAGAAGCTTTGCTGAAGCAATTTCATGGGGAGATGTGTGTGTGTATATAAAATATATATATATATATATAAAAAAATACACTAAGATGGAATTTTGCTCTTCCTAAATAAATAGTGGGGAGTTTTCTGCAGGTTTTTGAAAATTCCTGCTCAGTTTGCTTAAACTGAGTAAGCTGTTAGTGTTCAAGCTACCTGGCTCGTGGACTGTTTCTTATCCCAGATTTCAGCAAAAAGTCTGAAGGTTCTAAACTCAATGTTCCTTGGCCTTTTTATGATAGTTTTTCTGTAATGATGATTATTACATTGAAAGTTTGGGCAGCTACCAGACAATTGTTGTGGGTCCTAACAAAGCTATGGCTGCGAACAGCATGCAGGATGGCCCATGTCCCTGGGGAGGAAGGGTGCTACAGCATCGGTGCCTTACCCATAAAGGGTGATGTGCAGAGATCTGTAACATTTGCCACTTTTTTGCAGGTGAATGAAGATTGCCCCAAACTTGGGTAAGAATGACCTTGATGTGTGAAGTATTCCCCAAGCTGACCTAGTTCAGTCTCCCACGCGAATATATGTCTCCTGAGTTTCTCTGACTTGGATTTGTGAACAAACACACAGGCAGCTTTTATGGTATGTGTTATCACCTAATAAACACCTAAATGCTGGAGAAGGGGCTGTGCTGGGGTTACTGCTCACTGCACTGGTCCCTTCCCTGGTGTGCCGGCCCCTGCTCAACACGCTGCCTTTGCCTGTCCTTGCTCTGGAGTTCTGGCTTTTCAGCACTGAGGGTGCAAGGAGGTCTGCTAGAACCATTCCTGCTTGGGACGCACAGTGCCCTATTATAACAAGAAATTTTCTTGCCGGTACTCTAAAAGGTGAAGGTGGATCTGGAGGCAGGTAATCTGCTTGCCCAGCAGCTGATGTTGCTTGGGAATAAACTACGCCAGTGGACTGTCAGAGGCTTGGGCTTTATTGTGTGCAGTTGAGATGAACTGGGCAGGAGCTGCCTTGAGTGCAGCTGGGGATCAGGCAGTAGGAGGGGAGACCATAGTCTTAATTAAGGCTAGTGTTTCCTATGATTTGCTAAACTAAGTTTATTTCAAACAGTAAATTTATTTCAAAGCTTTAATATGAATCGGAAAATTGGGTATGTTTTTGTGGAAAAGGGGATGCTGTATTTTCTGGTAGCTGTGGCAGCCTCTGGAAATGCCAGGAAGATTTATTCATCATAGTTATTTTGTTTGGTTGAAACAGCAGTTCATCCCAAAATGACAGTGTCTGAGTTTGGAGAAAAAATTAAATTGTTTTCCTCTCTATAGAGCAGGCTTTGGGCCGAAATCTACTGGTTCTACAGAGGCTGCAGCAGCCAACAGCCAGCTTCATCTTAAGGATATTTTTCTTGTTTGCACTGATTGCTTAAGACCGACTCAAAGTGCTTTAATTACAGAAAGCTTTACATATCCCCATGTAATGCAGTTACAGTTAACTAATAAAACTACTGTCTAACCTTGGCTTCTTGTCTTTCTGTCAAGTTTTAATTTTCATCCAAAGTCCACATAGTAAATGAGAAATTAAAACAGAAAATGGTGAATGGTGCTACATAATGGTGTTATGTTAAGAAATGGTACCTCCTTGAAGGTGTCGATATTATATCCTGCTGGTTGGCAAAACAGTGATTTTAATGTTCAGCCTCCATCTGTTCACAAACGCATTTTCAAAGGCTCTTGCTTTTTTGTTTATACTTATTTCAGTATGGGTTTAGGAAATCTCAATGCAAAGGGTTGGAGTTGGTACGTTTTATGTCCTTGCTGTGGTCTGGGGCTGTAAAGACCCTCCAACACTGCAGCCAAGCAGCCTCCACACATCCCCCACCTTCTGACCACCGCGTTCCAGTGGTGAGGGTGGGAGAAGGAGGATGGGTAGGCGCAAGTGCCTTTTGGCAGACAGAAGACCCGCTGGTAGAGTTGGGAAAAGCGTGGGGTCTGGGCTCAGAGATGTGTCCTCCATTGTCTTGTGGGTGTGGGAAGCTGGGGTCCCCGAGCGAGAGGGAGTGCAGAGCCCTCTAGTGCTGTGGGGTTGGTGGTCCCTAGGTGAGCTGGGCTCCTGGCAAGCCTGCTCCAGCAGTGTGCATTGGCTCTAGCGTGGTGCTTCTGGCGCTTTCGGGTGCTGGGCTCTGGCACTTTCAGGCGCTGCTGTTGGGATCTCTTTCCTGTGTCTTGCCCTCGGAGGGAACAAGTGTTTCTTGCTGCTGTTGCAGCTTTTCCTGGGCGGCCGCCTGGCCCGCTGGCTTTGGGCCAGTTAGGGTGGCTTGCGGGGTGCCGAAGTTTGGCATCTCTCGAGGGCTGGTGTCTTTGGGTGGCAGAGGTGCGCCCATCAGCACGAGGTGTAGGTGGCTCTGTTCTCGTTCTTGACTTGTTTCAGTAGCTGTAGGACTTTGGTGTTCCGTGGGAAGCTTTCAGGGAGCTCTGGTGGAGCATCACTGGCAGTCAACACTGTCTGCCGTAGTTCCAGTCCTTCTGTAGCATTGTGTGTTTTAAGAGGCTCCTTTGAAAATGAAGGCAGGTTCCAGTCTTGGCATTGTAGTGACAAAGAGAGAGTGTGCTTTGATTGCTACGAGCCTGCCCATGCTCGAGCAAGTAGCTTGAATGGTTTCTAATATTTTAATTTAGCTTTAAGTGACCTGAAATCGAGGCTTCTTCCCCTTTCTTTGTTGGTAGCTTTTGTATAGACTGCAGAGGCTTAAAATTGCTGCGAATTTATTGTCCCTCTTGGGGTTAATCGTAGGCTTGTTTTAAATGTAAAATGTTTTCCAGTTATGCAAAACTGGTTTTAGCTTTCTAATGAAACTGTAACGAGTCCCTAATTGGATATTAGAAACTCAGTATGTGTTCTTACTGGAAATACCTTCACTGCATACTCCTTTGTGTTGCTTCATTCACCCAGGTTTGATTTCCATCACTGCTGTGTTTGTGGGTGATAGTGAGGGGAAACTGGGCAATTTGATGTAAGCTCGTTCATTGATGCCAGTGGTGGAAGCCCAGGTGGATCTGCGGTGCCCCACCACCTGCCAGTTCGTTGTCAGTCATTAGGGTACTGGCTGCTGAGCTGACTGGTAGAGTGGGCTCTGTTGGGATGCTTCAGGGGAAAATTTCTGTGTTTATGTGGGAAAAACTCCCTTGCGCTTCAGGTTTAACATGGAAAACTAGGACTGGGGAGGAGGGAGAAATTAGTTGTGTAGCATTTGCCGTTTTCTTTTTAAAGGGAAAAATACTCTTTTAGCTACAGCTGGTCTTGCTGGGAGGAAAGCCTTCCTGATGTTTAGTAGTATTTTTCTTGTTTCAGCGTATGTCCTGTTATTCCTAGGGCTCTGTGGGAAGAACAGTGGTAAGTTCCCGTCCCTTGAGAGGGGAAAGTGTCCCATATCACCCGTTCCCAGGCTGCTACAGGACCATTCACCCTTCTGCACTTTCTGAAGTCCCTCTGACATTCTGTGCTGTTTCCCAGTTTCCTTCGTACTTAGAGGAAAGGTTTCTTTAACTTCATGTCCCTGCTTGTTGTTCCAGCCTCTCCTTCAAATATAAACACCACTGTCACTCTGCTGGGGTTAGCACCCTTCAAATATTTGTGCAAGACGGCCATGTCCTCTGTTCAGCCAAGGGCTGTGTCCACAGTTCTCATATGTCTCGTGCTGCAGCCAGCTGCTTCTCTGGCTCTGCCCCAGCCTCGGAGGCCTAGGTCACACAGGAAAACAGATAAAACTTTAGTATTTAGATTCCAGATTTCCTGAGTCTGCCC
The DNA here is from genome assembly GCF_964188355.1 of Buteo buteo. NCBI lineage: Eukaryota > Metazoa > Chordata > Aves > Accipitriformes > Accipitridae > Buteo > Buteo buteo. The sequence continues at coordinate 359,308 of NC_134171.1, forward strand.
CACACCTTGATCACAAGAACCTTTTTTCCTCTTATATTAAACTATATGTATGAAAGCAGCCTGAATCAGCGCTTCCCCCAGGGCTCTTCCCATCCCCAACACCAGTAACGGGTTTCTCTTCCATTTCGGGGGTGCAGCTCTGAGTTACCCTGCCATCGTCCGATCTTGAGCTAGTTTGCTGCTGTTGTTCCGGGGCAGACAAGTGGCAGCCTCTGCTCCTGAGCCAGGACTGAAGCTGAGCTGTGTGCAGGGTTCTATGGTCAGGCACGTACCAGATTTCCACTCTCCTGGAGACTTGGAAGTGTGCTGCTGCATCTCCCAGTCTGAGGGAAGTGCTCAGGGCTTGCCTGGTTCTGCAGAGATGCAGCGTGTAGATAGATAGCTCCCTCATTGGTAAAATCAAGTGGACCTTGGCTAAAAAGGAAAAAAAATACAATAAATGGAGTGGATGTAGTTTGTGCTAGGGAAGAGCATGGCACAGTGTCTGTTCTGGGTCAGAGCAAAAGCCCATCTTGGCCAGGAGCCTGTCTTAACAGTGGTCAGTAGCGGCTGCAGAGGAGAAGAATATTAGAAAAAGGTGAAATATGGTGATGTTTCCTCCAATGTAACCTCCCAGATTCTTGCAGTGAGTTGCTGGAGACTTCCAAAGCTGGAGGTGGTACTTCCCTCTGTGGTTAAAAGCAGCACTTGACAGATTTTCTAAAAGGGAAAAATTTTGGTTTAATACTTACTAGAGAGAAACCACAAGAGTCTTAGTCTTGTGAGCCTGAGCAGAGTAGGGAGCGTGCACAGTCCTTGTAGAGGAATGAGGGAGATTTGACAGAAGGGGTGTTTTTAGCCTGGTTTTTTTTTTTTTTGTCCCACAGCTGTTGGATTTGTTGGATGTGACCTGGAGACACCCCCCATGCACCAAAACCATCTTCACTGCCAGGAGCTGCAGCAGTGATGCCTCCCACCCCTCCTTCGTTTCATTTATGGATCAGTGCAGGAGGAGTACTGTGATCCTCTTCCCAAAGTGGTTGGCTTTGGTCATACTGCAGTCGGCAGAGAAAGACAGAGTGACCTGATCTGGGACAAACTGCCTGTTTCTGACCAGCCAACGCATCACTGTCTGCTCTTTCCAGCCCTCTTTGGTGTTGCTTTGCATTCCTCTCTTCTGGTGATCACTGTGGTTTGGCCTGTCCTTCTCCAGAGTGGAGGTTTTCAGGCAGAGCTTTGGGAACCTTCGCCTGACAGGTTGTGCAGATGCAAAAGTATTTACAATGCGTGGGAAGGCTGAGAGAGGCTGGAGTTCGGGTTCCTCCTGCTGCACTGGCTCAGCCGCACGGGTGCAGGGCTAGCTGAGCTGATGCTAGTCTCAGTTTTTCATAATTTCATTGTGTTCAACTAGTTTTGGTTGTGTTTGACTTGGGTTTTCTTCAAATAATGCAGGTTTTGGCATCTAATGTCCTTGATCTCTCCTAGAGCTGACAGAGTTGAAGGGAGTGGAAAGACACTTGTGCCTTTTTGTAACTTTCTGAGAGACTTAGGAAGTGACGAACAGGTTTTAACTTCGCTTTTGTGCTGGCTGTCTGGAGTAACGTGGAGTAGGTCTGTTGACTGCAGTGTGCTTCTCCAATGGATAATTTAACCTTTGCTTTGCATGAGAAATATAATTGTGCTTTGACAAAACCCTGTGGCTTTTCAGAGTGGTCTTGTGGAGCTCCTGGAGCAGTGGCAGGGTTTTCCCATCCGGTGGGGAGTGCCTCTCCCGGTTTGCCCGGCAGGTGTGGTTATCCTTCTGTTTGCTCGCTGTGGGCAGTTTGTAACTGTGGTGGTCAGTGAGTGTCTGGGGTTGCTCTGGTTGAGTTCTTGGTTGTTCCTGTGATAAAGTCCTAGTTTCTAGCTAAGTTTTTGTTGTTCATCCCTATTGTATGTCTTTTAAAGTTCATTCCTTTCAATGCGATTGCTGTATCCTTCAAGACCACCTGCTTCATTTTGTGAGATGTTCTGGTCTTCCTCTATCTGAATGTGCCACCCCCTGTTCAGTGCCATGCTCTGCCTTTTTGGTGTATATCTGTGGTTTTCAAACTTTTCTGCCTGGTTCCTAAAGCAAAGTTTCAGTGCAGGTACTGGCATCAAGATAGCTGATGTGAAGCTTGCATTTCTTACTTGCCTTTCATAGAATAGTTAGGAGTCATCTGCAGCAGTGCAGGAAACAAGGGATCAGAGGATATGTTCATTAATACAAGGATTCCGAAAAATTCAGCCCCCATATTGACCTATCAAGAACTTTCCGAGCAGGTTCCTCTTCACCCTCTTAAAAACTTCCTGATGACATTGGGTTTTTCCCTTCAGGTAGTTCATTGCCTTTGTTATGGTCACTGCAATCAGGTGCTAAAATAGGATGCAAACAGTCATAAAAATTCATGGTGCGACCCCTGTTTTGGAGAGGGCCGCATGTGTTGGTGTCCCGGGAGGGGACGGCTGGGCGCAGGATCCCAGGCTGCTGGTGGGTGCTGGTGTCTTGCAGGTGTGGAGGAAGCTGCAGCACGAGGTGGCTGGGCATGGTGGCTTGCCAAAGCCCCTCTGTTAGCCTCGCTTGCTGTTTCACAGGCAGCAATTAACGCTGCAGACAGCTCTGAGAAGAGGGTCTGATGACTTCAATTAGACATCTATTCAGATCAATCAGGGAAAGAACAATTATTGATTTTAAAAAATGCCCCATGATTAACTGTTTGGTCTCCATGCCTCCCATCTGCCTGCGCTGTGGTTGCGTGCACACCTTTACCTGGCGGTGCCGGCGTGCCGTACGCGGCTGGGGGGTGTTGGGGAGAGAACCTGCATCATGGTGTTATTTTCCCTCAAACTTTGCCATGGAGGGATGTGGTGTCAGGGCAGGCGGGAAGAGCAAGGTGTGGCTGATGGGGACAAACCTTAGCAATTGGCAAGGGGGACGGGAGGCACGCCGAGCGCTCCTATGGTGGTGTCCAGACGCATCTTGGTCGGCTCCAGGCTGGAGGAAATTAGGGTGGCCCCTGCCCAGCACCCAGCAGTGGGTGCTGCCTGCACAGCAGGACAAGCAGGAGGAGGCTTTGTCCTTCCCGGTGCCCCGGCGCGGGTGGGCGAGCGGCGGCTGTGCCAGTGGCCAGCCGGGGCCTTACCGTGACTGAGCTGAGGCCGGTTGCCTTTCCTCCTGCAGCTCTACCAGGAGCTGGGTAGCGTTAGGACCCAGCGAGCTGGCAGTGCCGGTGACAAGTCTGGAGCAGCACTAGCGCAGAGTAGTCTCCATCAGCTGGGCTGGATTTTTGTATATCCCTGTATTAAAGAATCCTCTGCCAGAGAAGGGCTTTTTCCCCTTTCTGTGCGACCCAGCAGAGCCTCGCCGGGGGGACACAGCGATGGTTAGATCGGCTGAAACGTGAAAAACCTCTGCTGACTTACCGCTGGCCATGAACTGAGACCATTATCTAAAAATAATAAATCTTTAAAATAAAGAGAGAAGCCAGCGGCAGCATGGCCCAGAGCAAGAGACACACATACAGCCGGGTAAGTTGGGGGGAGGGAAACTTATTTACAAACTCCCTGCTATGCTGTTAGATAATATTGTAATGTATCTTAATGCTATCTGTTGCAATGAAAAATATATCTATTTTTATACTGAAATCTAGATTGTGTTTCCTGTGCTTTCATGTTTCTGGAATTTGATATCTTCATCACTAACAATATCTGTTATGATGTACGGTGGGTGGATAAATAGTCTGAATTATATTAGCGGCCGTGTCCTTTTGATTTAAGTTAGTCTGCTTTTGCTGTTAATTATCACTGATAATGCAACGAGGCGTCAGCTGAGCCTCCGGTGATGACAGAATCTTTCTAGGGCTTTTCATCACAAAGATTCGGGGTTGTTTTCCTTTCTGCATCGTGTTTTTCCTTCCTCTTTGCTTATTTTCCAGGTTCATGGTGAGATACTGAGCTTCCGAGTGCCTGAAAATCATTTCCAGGTTTTACCGTATTGCAGTTAACCCTGGGCTGTGCGGTGGGCAGCAGAACCGGAGCCGGGCACCGGCCCTACAGCGAGGCCTTTCTTTGGAGTTTCTTTCTTTGTCGTTTTGTTCTTCCTCGCCGGCGTGGTGACATTGTGTCCCAGACACTTGCTGTTTTGGGGACCGGGCAGCGCATTTTCGGTGTCTCTGTTAGTGCTTGCCAACTTGGCAGAGTGCTTTGTAACTCCAGGGCTGGTTGCAGGGGCGGGAGGGCTGCACTTTGGCAGAGCCGGGGAGGGCAGACCCCTTCCCACTGCCTGCCTTACACCAGGTTCGTGTCCAGCCCGGGGGCTGCCCAAAAAAACCCCCGTGGAGGAGTGTGACCTGCGACTGCTCTGCCTGCCCAGGCAAGGGCGTTGTGCAAGAGCACGGAGCCCAGAGCCGCCCGTTGCCGGTGGGGCGTGCATGTGTGATTTGGTCTCTGGCCGAAACAATTTGCTTGCGTAGTCACAGGCTGCTGAACGGAGCAGCTGCCATTCAGAAAAAGGCTTGGGGCTGCCGGCGATAGTGTGCGGCTGGAAAGTTGCTTTATCCACCCTGTGCGGGTCAAAGTGTGTTTCCGTGCGGGGATGCGGCTGCGGAGCACGCCCCTGGGCTGGGAAATTATGTCTGCAGGCTTACGAAGGCAGACTGCCTGAGCTTCCCAGGCTGTGTGTTTGCTAAATGTTGCTGTTTTCAGTGGGGGGGAGTGGGGCGAAGGAGGTGAAATTTCAAACTGAGTCTTGGCAGTTCTGTCCTGATAACTGCATTGAATTTCGGTCAGGCAGGACAGCAGCTGTGTCTCCTGGATGCGAGCAGGCTTATCTGCGTTTTACTCAAATTGCATTTTGAAATCGGTACCGTGGGGACCAAAGCTGCGCCAGACCTTCCGGCTGGGCTGGAGCGACCGGCTGTCCTGGCAGTGTCTGTACGAGGGTTATAGGGACGTATGGTCATACACCACTGCTGTGGCCGGTGTCGTTGCTGTCAGAAACACGTGAACCATCTGCATTTGACTTCTTGCTCCCCAGATTTGAGCAGAATGAGTACCATGGCAGTGTTTGCACGGTGGGGGCTTCATCCTGGTGATGCCTTGCTGGCTCATCTGCAAGTCTGACAGCGGCAGACTCGCGCCGCTCCAGCTTTTGCTGGGTGAGACAGCAGCCACCCCCACTGTGTCACCGGGTGACGGGTCTGCTCTTAATCCTGGGGTAATCCCCTCCTTTCAATAGGGACGGTATGGCAGCATCACACACTATCTGGTAATAACTAGACTTAACAAAAACTAGAATTCTTTCCAAGTCTTTCCTTATTCCAGCCATGTTGGGTCACATCTTGAATTTGAGGCTAGGAGCATTTTAACCTGTGGTCATGAATCTTGTCATGGGGGCTTTTCAGAGGTGGTTGCTGTGTTCAAGGTTTGGTTGAAACTTTTGATCTGTACTTTGAATGACAGTTTGAGGTTCAATTAGTCATATCTGCACAGAGGGAGGCGTCCCTGTGTGCCGGCGTAATGATGTGAGTCTGGCTTCTGGAAGGAATACAATAAATATTCCTTGGGTTATCCGCTATAATGGAGCAAAACACTGAAACCATCATGCTTGGATGAAACACAGTAGTGACCCAAATCACGCTCAAATCACAAGTCAAGTCACTTGGAATTGCATCCATTTTTCAGTGACTAATAACCAGTATTTTCAAAGAACTGAGGAAATGGTCTGTAAATGTGTGTAATACTTTAAACAGAGGTAAAAATGGGAAAACGTGTTTTTGAGTGGTGCCACCTAGGCAGTTGTGCGGAGCAAGGTCTTCTATTAATGGAGCAGGTGGGCAGTCCAAGTGCAGCCCACATGGCTTGCTCCTCGCCTGGAGGAGGTTTCTTCTCCAGCCCTGTCCCTGCCTGTCCAGTGAGTGGGACGAGGAGCTCCTCCAGGGCTGTGCAATGTGCTCCTCCAAGCATGATGGCTTCCTCCAAGCCACCTGCCTAGGGACTGTCCTGCCGCAGACCGGCCTGGTGCCGCGCGGGCAGTGATGGCTGCTCCGGTGGGTGAGCATTCCTGGTTGCTTCTCCGGCTGCCCAATCCCCACCGCCTCCCCTGTACCCCGAGTTGGCCGTTGATACTCTACGGTGTAGGTTTGGGAGAGTGGGGTGACAGAATGCTGCCTCTGCTATCAGAGTGCACTAATTTCTCATTTCATATAATTTAGCAGCTTATTCACCCTTTAGACCATCGCTGCATGGGAGTGATGATTGAGCTGTTACGAGTTGTCCACACTGATGCTTGCACAGATTTCCCAAGGGCTCCTGTCTAATGGAGAGTCTGTCAGTGGGTGAGTGGCTCTAGGGGGTAACTCTCTGGCCTTGTGTGTGTACCCCTTCTCTCCTCCCGTGGGCTGGTGTCCGTGGGAGCTTCCTACAGCTCTGTGCTCCTCTGTCCTCTTTATTTGCCATCAGTGTATCACCACCTTGCGCTCTGTGCCCAGAATTTGGGTACCCAGAGCACTGGTGTGTCCTGCTGGAAAGGCTGGTATGACCGGAGAGGATGCTCATACCTCCCTTGTTCATTTGGCACTGGCAGAAGATGACCTTTTGGTCACTGGTAGCAGGGGAGAAGTTCCCAAAACTCAGCCCCACCTGAAGTTCCGTCTGTCGGTTTTCCTGGAGAGGGAGCCTGCCAGAGCTGAGGGCAGACCCTGTGGTCTGTGAGGTGCGGCTCTTGAGACGCGCTCTGGCTCTTAGGAAGAGATCAGCGAGGAGCCGGCATGTCGTACTGTGTCTGGAGACCCGAGGACGTTCTGGGTTGTGTCACCGGCTGCTGTGTCGGGCTGTTGTGCTCTGGTGTCCCCAAGGATGACTGACCCCAAGTTTGCTGTATCTCTCACCCCTGCCTCCTTCCTCTGCAGCTGGCAAGGGATCATGACCACAGCTGAGAGGAACAGCTGCAGGTGGGCACCAGCCTCTCTGGCCCACCACCGACCTGGCTCTACCCTTCCACCTCTGCTCGGGAAGGCCATCGGGTCCCCGGTCCACAGTCATCCGTCTGGGAAGGTAGATGGGAATGCACTATTTCTAGCTTGGACAGTTTCTCTCCTTTTAAAATCTGAAATTGTGGTCATCGCATTGTTTTGAGTCTTCATGAGAATAGCAGTCTCCAGTTTAGCCAGGCAGGTTAGACCCTGGCTCATCCAACAACACTGGAGAGCTGAGGCAAGACAGAGTCATCAGAGAAGTCAGCTTGATCCTTGCTTCAGTCCGACATACTGACAACAGTGCAGGTCCCGGCAAGCTGCAACACAAGAGGAAGAAAATGTTGATACTGGTGCGTTGCTCTAAGGCAGGGACAGTAGCGATCCCTGGCCGGGGAGCTGGACCCATGGCTGACCAGGCTCTTTGCAGCTCTGGGTCCGAGTTGCTGCTTACAGTTTTGGTCAGAGCAAAGCCGTGTGTGTTAACCAAACTATGCTCCCCGGCACTGGGGTAAGAGCATGGTGAGCTCCTGACCTTAAGAACTTGGAGATGTTGATGAATGGTGTGAACTGTCATCCTTGCTTTGGAGAAGTGCAACTTGTTCTACTGTCTTATTTCTGGTTAGAAACAAAAGTTAGAGAGCCATCGCCTTGTCTTAAGGGCATGAGTATGTTAGAGGCTTTTTCTGTGCTCTCCCTTCTTTCCTGAATGTTAAGGATTCAGGAAACATTTATATTAAAATTACTGCTGATTGACAAATGGACTTTCAGGATGTAAGTTTTGATAGGTTTCTGTATTGGCCAGACTTACTTGTAGAACGTATGGCACTACCTCCATGTTATCTGTGCTCTTCAGAGGCATAGCTTGATGTTAAGCTCAAGAAGAATTACTGAATTTGAGAATGGATATTGCAGCAATCACATGTGTATTGAATGGGCTGTCTGAGTGGGGCAGCTGGTGTGAGATCTGCTTTGGTGCCGAGGAGCATGGTGCTTCTCAGTTTGAACTGCAGTGAGCAGTGCTGGGAGAAGCAGGTGAAGGCCCTGGTGTGACATTAATGATCTTGTGGAACGATGGTTGAGATCCTGCCCTAAAAAAAGACCTGTGGGTAAAGGGTCTGTGGACGTTTTGTGGGAGCATGCTGTGATGGCGTTATACTCGGTAGGCTTGGCCTTTCTGCTTGAACTCTGTGGCCATGCAAAGAGCCCTTCCCAGGAGTAGGAGGTGTTTCAGTGTTGATGTGAGTTGGGGCAAGTGTTCCACTTGTTCCCTTTGTAATGGCCGTGACCGTACCTGTCACCCCACCATGGTGTCCATTCTGAACCCCTCTGGTCCTAGATGGGTGGCAGTCTGTCCTTCCCACTGAGAGGCGGATAGACTTGGGATGGTCCAGTTTCTGGTGTGTCCTGGGAAGCTGAAGCCGTGGTGCAAAGCTCTGGAGTGGACCTTGCTGAGCCCCTTGAAGTCCTTTTCTACCCCTCATGCTGTGTCCCAGCAGGTTCAGGGAGTACAGAATACTTGTGTACCTTCACATGCATTGTAAAGTAGAGAAACAGACCTTTTTTTTCCAGTTAGCACCACATCCATCCCGTTGACCCAGCAGAACTCCCTCTGTTACTGCAGAAGGGCCTTTTATGTGACCGCTGAGTGACGGAAAGAAGTTTCATCATTGCATCAAGTTGACCACATAAGGATGTGTGAGTGTGGGCTCTACACCCTGATTTATTTATTTATTTATTTGCAGAAGATCATAAAACTTGTAAAAACTGCTCGTAGGAGGCAGAAGGCCGAGGTGCTCTTGTGCAGGGGCCACTCGCTCGCCTCAGGCTGCCCAGCTGCCTGGGGGAGCTTGCTGGCTCCTGCTGAGGAGGAGGAGGAAGAGCACATCAGAGGCAGGTACCGTGCATTGCCCATACCCTCCGGATCCCCATCAACCCCCGGCCCAGCTTGGGGCTCACACTGGTTGTCTGTTTGCAGAATGGGAGCTTTCTGTGGGGTGGAAACACATTTGATCCGGCGGATGTTTCCTACAGACAGTTTCAGGGAGCTGCACCAATCCATGTGTTGCGTGCACATGGTCTTGCAGAAGCCAGGCTGCGTGCCTTGCATGTGCCTGTCCAGGAATTTCCTTCTCCCCAGTGATGATTGTGCCTTATTTTACAGGTAGGGCTCTGTTCTCAAATGCCCGGCAGCCCTTAACTTCTCTAACTATTCTTGGCAAATTTATTTTTTTGTTCTTTTTTCTCAAGTGGGGCTGAGCAGTAACTTACATTAGGAAATCCTTGCTCTGGTAGATATGCATCTTATGAATTTTCCTTTATAATCAGTCTTATTGTTGCCATTTTATTTGGGATGAGTTTTGTATTGGTAGAAGTTATCTTCTAGATTCCCCAAAATCACAATGTGCTAGTGGAGAAGGAGCTTCTGGACTTTTGAAGTGTGATTTGTAACCTCCCCATTTTGTGAATAGTGAGGTCCCACTTAGGAAGCAGAACTGGGGAATAGGGTTAGGGCAGGACACTGTCTGGGGCAGGACACTACTCTGAAAGTTCCTTGGCGAGACATTGTAAGCAAAGTGTGTTTGGAAAAAGTTATTCTGAAATGCTTTTTTGCTGATGTTACAAATTACGGGCTTTCTTGGGAATGGAGGACATGGCACAAGCATACCGTGGAATTAATAAGCTTTCTGTTTTTTAAAATGAAACCTTTTTTGATAGATTTACAAAATTATAATAATTTTATATTTGAGACTGAAAACATGGGTACCTACTTTTGGCAGATTTAATTGCATTAACTTTCCTTATTCAGCACTAATGAGATCACAGACATGCGAGAAAGATGTTAACGACTTGTTTTATTACTTTCTTGTGGTGATGCATACCCATATGTTACTAATTGGCTGCTATGATAATTATAACACCTAACTAATGACCTGAGTGACAAATAAACCCTGAGACTGACCCATGTTCATATAGGCTGAGGAGAGTCACGAGGCAAACCAAGACAAAACTTCTTTGAGATGTTGCTATTGTTAACGAAATCCACTATCTGGAGATGAAATATTGGTAAATAAATCTATTACCTGGAGGTGGACAGTGGCTTGTGGAGCGCAGGGGGCTGCAGCCCTCCCTAAGCCTGACAGCCAGGACTTGGGTGGAGCTTTGGGTTGCATGCTCACGTCTTTCCTGGAGTACGGAAACGCACATGGATCTGTCGGCTTTGTCTCTTCACAAGCCTCTCCAGCCCCGTCCCTGGGCTCAGCACAGGCGGCCGTTGCTCTGCTCGGTCGAGGGAGCACATCCACGCTGCCGGTGGGACTGTGGATGCCAGCACCGCTGGCTTTAAATCCAGCGAACGTGGGCACTGTTAGCAGCAGAGGTGTTGTGTGTGGACTGCTGGGCAGCTGAGGTCCCAGCCGGGCTTCTACAGACCTGGTGAAGTCCGTACTGTGCCCTTTTTGCTGCTGGCCCCACTTGGGTAAGTGAGAGCGTAGCATTGCTTTACAAATGCTCTTGCCCCATTGGGATGCAGGCAGTGTCTGCAGGGAGATGCTCTCTTTGGTCTGGGCAGGGCTTTGCTGGGAAAGGAGGAGGTAAGTTGAGGGAAAGGAGCTAAGAAGCAGCTAATGCTAGTTTGGGCGTTGTTTTTGACTGATGCAGTGTTTCAGTAGTGCTTTGCAGACATCAGTTCTCTCTTTCTGAAGTGTGCAAATATTAGAGATGGGAACAGATGCCAAAGGCTGAATTTCCATGGTTTTATTGACCAGCAGCTTTGGGTGAAGTTCTGTTGTTCCTGGGACAGAAACACAGCAATGTGCCAAAGCCAGCGGACACACTGCAGGAGTAGGCAGTACAATGGAAAAAGTGTCCTTCGTCCGGGACTGGACGCATCGTGCTCATTACAGCTAAGTGCCTTTTGGGATTTACTGGAACACAGCAGCTGGGACAGCTATCTATATATGTGTGGTTTTATTTTTTTAGGTCAACACCCCCAGAAATTTTATGTTTATGACTTGGAGGCTTAGTCTGAACCTAATGCTGCAGCCATAAATTACCTGCCAGTGCGTACCAAAAGCCATTTATTTACCCAGCTCGGGTCTCTGCCAGCGGAGATGACCTGGAGGGCTGAGCTCACCTGCGGGCACCGGGGTGGCCACGCTCACCGGGGTACGGCACTACCACCCCAGGGCAAGCAGGGGCTGGATTGCCTAGGAGGGATGGACAGGTGCCCAAAATAAAATATAGAAAATACCTGCAGCCCCTTCTCCTGGCTGTCCGTGGGCACCTCCAGAGAGAAAATTGGGGTTTTGTGGCTCCTAGGGGATTTTCAGTTGTTTTACCATGTAAAAAGTAACCTTCAAATGCTTTGCCTGTGTGACTGAGTACGTAGAGAAGAAATACGAAGCCCTCTGTCTTATTTGCTGATGAAAATGCTAGAACTCATTTAAATGAATCTTTAAAAGGGGACGCTACCTGAGTTGGCAATTTTTTCAGACTACTCAACAGATTTACAGTAATTTGCATAATTTTCTGTTTTGCTGTGGTAATGTAAATTATTTTGGTCTACCCTTTCATACCACTACAGAGAAGAATCCTGCACTGGGTATCTATTTATAGTCGGGAAAATTGCACATCCTGGAGGCTTTTACCTGCATTTTGATTTTTTCCAGTTGCTTGACTGCAGAGCAGAGGCTTTCTGGTGCCAGGACGGCTAGGGTGTGAAGGGCTTGCCAGGCGCTGAGCTGCATGATGGTTTTACTCTCCTTTTCAGTAAAGTCTGGTGTTAGTTTCTTTCTGCTGCACTAATTGGGTAGTTTGCTGCAATCTCAGGGCGGTTTGATGTGGCGAAAAGGTCTTTTCTTTTAAACAACTGCATGGAAAGGAGTCACTGTGGCAGAAAATCGGTGCTGGAGCATATTGCAAGTGAAATGTGGTGGAACTTCCAAACAGGCTGATGGGGTGATTCATTCGTTTGACTCTGCTGCTAATTCTTAGGAGATGGTCTCTGGAGATGGTTTTGCAAGGAACAAAGATGTGCTGCTTGCTTTATTATGCATCTCTGCTTCATAATTTGTAAAACAGGCCCCGAAGAGCTTTTGTGGTTTAAAAAAAATCAGGAAATTCTTTTTCCATGTGAAGTCCTAGTTTTTCTTCCCTGGAGAATTTATGCGACTGCCGATGAGGAGGAAAGTGGCACTGAGAGGCCGGTGGTGGGCTTTTCTGCTGTGGCTCCACCAGTAATTGCCCCAAACTGGCAAATCTGGCTTACAAGACTCCTCACCTCCAGCTCTGCTGGCTGTCCCTTCCTTGTGGTGGGCGTCTGTCTGCAGGTGTCTGACTGCAGCCACATCAAAACCTGCTCATGAGATGGTGTTTTTAAAATCGGTTGGGGCAGCACACTGGGGAGGCTGGTTATCCATGATGGAGAATGGGTGAGAAGCTGTGGAGAAGGTCAGGAGCCTCATAAATTGGCTTTGCTGTCAGAAAAGCTGTAATGTGGAGCCATGCTGTATCCTGTATCTGATTGCTTAAGAATCTAGGTGTTTTGGTTCCTGTTAGTATGTGCTTTTACTCGGATTACTCTTTGGAAAGGAAGCGAGGAAGACCAGCTCTCCCTCAGCTCCCATGCGAGTGCTCTGCAGAAAGCGTTCCCCAGACGCCCACGTGCAGCCCACAACACCAAACATGATGTTGCTGTAGCAGAAACGGTGAAGTAGTTGATTTTTGAGGCCAGTTTATCTGCTACCGCTCTACAGACTGACGCTATAGAAAAATAAAAACGATATTGCTTGTAAGGTGAAAGCCTGGCTGGGTTATCTCTGTGCTCTGAGCCTCCTGTCCCACTCAATGCAGCTGAGAGGCTGGTTCCTGCAAGTTGTGCTCTGCTCCTCCTGAAACGTGTCCCTGGGCTTTTGTCTGCCCGTTCTGCTGCCGGCTGCCTCCTTGGTCGTGAGCGTCTGCTCTGCATGCTGCTGCTGGCACACGTGGTTTTGTCCTACTTCACCATCCGTGCCCCTCTTCTGGCAATGCAGCTGCGAGAGGGTGGCTGGGAGCATCTCCAGAAGTTTACCTGAGAGACATCCCAGTTTTGTGATTTGGGAAGTCACCAGTGCAAGCTGAACCTAAGATGGGATGTGTCATCCTTAAAATAACAAAAATCAAAATACCACGATTTGAAAAAGAGTTTGCAGGACTGGAGCTGAACTTAGCCACAGGAAGACAGCGTGACACTTACCTTATGAATTAGCAGTAAACCTGCCTGCTTTCTGTTAACTAGGTACATTATTTATCAAATTGGCCGGAGACAACACTGTGCTGGTACAAGTCCGATACCTTCGGTTTGTAATCTTGCTTCCTTATTTCCTCTGTAAGCACATTCTGTGTTTTAACCTTAGCCAACACATGTTGAAGTCGTGTGTGAACACTCACGGTGTGGATTTTCCACCATCATTTAACTGTTAGTACAAGCGTAAGGTCTCTTATCCCTGGGGCAGCACGTGTGCCTGGGGAGCCATGCCCTACTCTGGGCAGGTGTTACCCGCAGCAGTGCAGCTTCGATTTCCAGCTCATGGTGTTTAACACACCTATAGATCTTACCTGGGCTGTAGCTGCCCACGGCCACCAGACTGGCCAGGAAACTGGCAAACATAAACCAGGATGGATAAAAAGGATAGCGATTGGTTTTAAAATTGCCGAGCAGGAACGTTTCTATTCAAATGGTGAATCTTGCTTTTCCTGGCTTCTTGTTTTCTTAGAGTTTTGCTCTCATTTTTTATAGCAAGTGGGACATGTTGATTTTACAGCTGCAAGTATTTTGCAGAATATTGTTGCTAGTCCTTCTGACAACTGAAACGATCCAATATTTTGGTAGACATTTATTTAAGTATGTGGCATAAGTTTTAGATTTGAGGTCTTGTTTTTGTTTGTTTACTACAAAATGGTGATTGATTTTGGTTTTTATTAAAAGATTATTTTGTGTTTTTGATTTCTGCCAATTGTATTTGGATGAAAAGTGGAATTCAGTTTTGTGTGGAAAACTGGCGTCACAGTTCTTAGTCACAAAACCTCCTGAGCATGATGGGTATATTCTGTATTCAAACCCAATGCATCAGTATGCAAAGGAAGGCAATAATTTGTTGGTTTGTCTGTTAGCAGTGGTGATTCGGGTTTCTGCATGTGCCAGCCAGAAGCTTTCAAAATACCCTTGGATCTTCGTACAGGCTGAAGTCTCCCTGCCACTGCAACTGCTGAAAACCCCACTTGGTGTCTGGCTGCTGCTGAGACTTCACGTCCATCAGCTTGAGAGTGCCCTTCCTCAACTGTTTTCTGTGCTGTGGTTTGGGGGAGTGAAAGCAGCCTTCTGTTCTCATCTGAATAAAAAGTATATTCTTTCACTGAAGCCAAGCCCAGCAGCAATCAAAACAAAATATTTTCTACACAATAAACAGAACTACTGACAAAGGGGATGATGTAAATGCCAAACATGCTTCATTTTAGAGACCGCTGTAGGGACAATGCCGCCCTGTTGGACTGAACTATGGAACTTGAGCTGAGCAAGGCAGTCAAATATCCCTCTCCCTTCTTAACTGTATTTAAAAGCAGTAGCCTTTTAAAGGCATCAACATTTGGGGAGGGACTTTTAAACAACTAAAAACATATAGTTAATTTAGCTCTATGGCAGTACAGTATAAACATAATCTATTTGGGGCTTATTTTTAGAGGAGGAGGCTTTGGGGGCAGGGGGAGGATCCCAATGCCTTACTTGTCTGCCCCCCCCCCCCCCCTCCCCCCCAACTTCATTACCATTTAAGTAAGACTGAGGGTCTTGAGTGCCTTAATCAGTCATGTTCCTCACACCCATCACCTTACACTGATCAATTCTTTTAGAGCATTGATAGTTAACTTTCTCTAAACAGAGGGGTATGTATCAGGGATGGCAAGCTTAAAATCTAATGATGCACACTGAAATTTAAGTGTGGATTAATATTTACGATGATAATGCCTTGAAAGCCTAATGAATTTACCACCAGTATTTTCTGCTTATCAGCATCCTGATAGGAAGTGCCGTTACCAATGGGCACCCCAGAGTCCTGGCGCAGAGTGGGTGTCAGGAATACAGTGGGAAACTGGTGTGGGTGGGTGGTCTAACTCTGCGACTGGTGGTGGGCCACCAGGTCCTCCTAAATCCTGACAATAAGAAGGGGTAGGAAAGTAAACTATATCAGAGATGGGTTGTCTGTTACTGAGCATGTAATGCAAGAGGCTGGAAAGCTGTCGGCAGTTTCTGGTATAATGAAAAAAGGATGGAGCAAGTGTAGGTTAAGGCAAATGTGACTGCACTAACATCTGCTACTTCATGGTTGTTTTTTTTTTTCACCCCAAAGCTTATAAAAAAAACTTATAAATTGGGTTTGTGAGCCTGGCATGTCTATTAAAAGAAGAATAGTAGTTAACGGTGGTTTTGCCATTGTTTGTGATTCCCGTTTGGCAGCCATAATGGAAAGAGTTACCTTTTGCTGGCTCCCGAAAAGAAAGGGTAGCGGAGGTGAACAGGGACCAACCCCTCAGGCTGTGTGGGACCCTGCAGAGCCTGGAGTGAAGGGTGCTGGAGAGGAATGAGACACTGACGTCTGAACTGTGGGTCCATCTCTCTGCACTAGCTGTGTTTAACTTGCTGTGCATCTCCTCTCTGTCCTCAGGCATCCAGCACCGGCACGAGGATGAGCGTGGAAGCGAGCAGCAAGCCCCTGAAGGTGGGCTCCAGAGTCGAAGTCATCGGGAAAGGGCACCGTGGTACCGTGGCTTATGTCGGTGCCACTCTGTTTGCCACGGGAAAGTGGGTCGGTGTCATCCTGGATGAAGCAAAGGGCAAGAATGATGGGACTGTGCAGGGCAGGAGATACTTCACCTGTGAAGAAAACCATGGCATCTTTGTGCGGCAGTCACAGGTACGCTTCCCTCTGCTTGCTGGGCTTGTCTCGGGTATATGTGGCTCGTGGGTTGCTTGCTTAAATAGAGGAAAATAGCCCCTTGCACCCAGGTGGGGAGAGATAAAATAAGTTTCCTTTGCTTCCAGAGAGCACGATGTTTCTGGGGCTCTCCATCTTCCATCGTGCGAGGGAACAAAACAGCTCCAAACGCAGACAGAAGCCTTGCCCGGAGGCTGTGCTCCTGCCAGAGCTGTGGTTTGTTCCAGTCTGACACGCAGCTTCTCTGCACATTTCATTGTGTGTCTCAATTAGCCTAGTTTATGGAGTTATCGTGAAATATTTTCAGGTGAATTGGGTGAAAAAAGTTTGGTGAATTCCAGAAAGCATGGAATGGTTTTATTTTGCCTCCAAAATGAAGAGTAAAGTCTGCCCACTGTCTGCTGCCTCAGAGTTACCGGCTGCATCATCTGTAGCAGATGAAGTTTGGGACCAGTATCTGGGTATTTACCTGGAAGTAAAGTCAGAATTTTAATTAAATAATGTTTACCTTAAGGTATATAGAATGTGTGACTTGGGTTTAGTTGTTGAGCTTTTGCTGTTTATGTACCATAGGTAGGAACTGGGAGCTCGTTTATGTACAAACAAGTCTCTTCCATTTTAATTTCCTCTGTGTAATCTTCAAACAGCACAAGCGCAGCACAGTGACACTGCTCTTGAGTCCCACAGGTTGGTGTGCTCCAAGCCCGGTGTCACAGTGAGAGACGTTCATCTCCTTTTCTCCTTCCCTGGCACAAAATGACTGGTTTAAGTTCCACCCTGTAGCATCTTGGCAGCAGAGTGCCGAGAGAGCTCCTTCCCACTTCCGCAGACCTTCCTTCTGCCCCACCAGACCTGGTGACTTGCTTCCAGGACGTTGGCAGTAGGCAAATGAGGAAGCTGAACACGAAATAAGGGATTTTAGGAGCAGAAGTCCTGGGGTGGATCCCAACATCCTCTGTCCTGGCCATCAGAAGGGCCTTCAGGTCACGTGTGGTCAGAGGGTACAGTAACGGTTCACTGATGAGAAGTGAATGTTCTCTGCTGGCTGTTTTGCTGAGACTCGTGGACCTGGCTTCCTTGCTCCGTCGCTCAGCCTGGCCTGCCAGCTGGAAAAGTAAATAAGTAGTTTACAATTAAAAGTTTTGGTCTGCAGGACCAGGACGCGTGGCACTCAGACCGGGTGGCTGGAGAGGAGCTCATCACACAGGGCAGCCTGTTGGCAGGTCTCTACCCATCAAGCACTTATGAAATCCTAGTGCTGGCAGACCAGGGGGAAATACGTGGGCAGTTACCGTGCTCCAGGCGTAGTGTGGCCCTCTGCACCCATCGGACATCTGGTGATGTGCAGTGGTACACATATGTCCCATGGTGCTGGCGTGGGCAGGTCAGTGTTGCTGTGCTTGCCCGGGACCTTCAGAGGAGTTTCCATCTCATCTCCTGGTGACAGCAGGGTGGTGGTGCAAAGGTTGCTGTGTATGGCTTTGTACTGGGGTGTTTAGGGGTCAAACTGAAGGGTGCTCTGTAGTGTCTTCTCCTGGGACCCGAAAACTGCTGGATTGCAGGAGCTGGCCCGAGGGAGCTGTATAGGAGGGCTGAGGCTTGTTCCAGGGTCTGACAGCCACCCCTCGCTGTGCTTCCCCTTTCTTGCTCTGGTCTTGGAACGGCTGGGGTCTTTATCTCACGTGTCCCCCGCTGAGCAGCGCACAGTTTGCTTAAAAATAAGCTGCTTTTCCATGGTGATGGTGAGTAGTTTGTCTCTGCCCGCGAGACCCTGCAAAAGAGCAAATCCCTGGTTTGTGTGTGTGTGTGTGTGTGTGTAGAAGATGCGCCAGTGGCAGTAGCACTGATGTCCCTCTGAAACCATGATGTGTGTGGAAAGGTGAACTTGATGAGCACAGGGGAGCACAGTCTTTGTGGAGTGTATCCAGCATGGATTGCAAATTGCAGCAATTCCTACACCTGCCTCATGCAGCAGCTGCCGAATAGGCGCAGGGCCATGGCTCTGTGCTCTCCAGCCTTTTTCTCAAGCTCTTATTGCAGAGCGCAGCTTCCCAGAGGGCTTCCAGCACCGGGGCTTAGTGAGCTGGTGAGTCAGCCTGCACCAAAACAGAAGCCCAGCAGAGGCGGTGGAGGAAGCTGCCCAGGGTGTGGGCGGCCGGTCACCTAAGTGACCATTACGATTTGGGCATTAATTTTTCAAGAGCCAGGTTTAAGATATAAATGGAAAACGGCAGGATTCCCTTTCAGCGCAGTTAATGATCTGCTTGTGCTCTCCGTTCTAAATCTGTCTGCTGCTTCCTCCCATATTTCATTTCTAGGTCTCCCCAGCATAGTGGGTGGCTTTCCTGTGGTTACACATGGTGTCAGACACTGAATGTCAATGATAAATAATCTTTCTCAGGGGAAAAAAAATTATAAATGAGAAATGTTTTTCTCGTTGCTTATGAGTTAGATCACCTGCATCAATGGAAGCACATTTTGTTAAACACTTGTAAAGTGTTTTTAAGAATTTCCAAGATTAAGTAACTTTCTGTTCTCCCCTCCACTTAAAAACATATTTCAAGAAATGAGCACCAGTAATACCAGCATCAATAAAGCCTAGCAGTATTCTTAGCCTTGTAATTTATTGTGGAGTTTCAGCTTTTAAAATATACTGGTGGGGAAATTTCAAAGATTTTAGGTAATTTTTTTTCTCTGTTTCATGCAATCATCAAAGTAGATTCCCACACAGGGATTTGATGTTGTGCTTTATCTATATAACAAGTGTATGGATCAAACCTATGCAATGCATCTGCTCCAGACCGCTGGAGTTACTGCCCACTGCAGGGGAGGTGTGCGTCCCAGCAATGCCTTGCCATGCTCTAAGGGAAGTAGAGAGCCAAAAGAACTGAAATAATCACTAAACCATTTCTCACTGTTGTGCCTGCGCTTGAAGCAGCATCCTATGGGGAAGCAGGGTGGGTATCTCTAGCTGAGAGGTGGTAGGGAGTTTCATGGTGGAGACTCTTAAGTGTGGTAGCTCTGGGGATGTTAGTGTTTCCTGGCAGAGTGACCATCCCATAGCCGTGTCACACCGTTCCCCTGAGAGCAGCCTACTCGGTGTCCTGGCCAGCTGGAGGGGAGGGAAGCTGACTGCGGGGTGTTGGAGCTCAGTGGAGCTGTGATGGAGGCACTCGCCGCCTCAGGCTGCGGGACTGAGCCGGGGGTGTTTTGGCTTGCTGTGCGGAGGGTGGGTGCCGCGGAGGGGCTGTTGTCTCTCTGCTTCTGACCATCCCCTCCCTGCTTGTTTTCCAGTTAGCAGGGGGCTGGAGCACTCTTTCGAGCAGCTGTGTCAACACGGACAGGCGTTTCCAATGAAGTGTTTGCTCATTATCTTTTGGCAACCTTAACATTTTGCCTGCCTGGGACTTGTATTTGGGCTACTAATTTTGAACATGAGTATTCTTTTATGGTGTGTGGAAACGTTATCCTTGATTTTGACCTCAAGTGGAGCTCCTTTTCTGCTCCTGCTTGGCATAGGAGCTCATCAGCTTAAATCTGCTGCGGCAGCGCATCTGGTATGTTGTTGCACTTCTCCAGTCTAACCCAAAAGCAAGCCCTGTTCTGCTTCCTGCCACCTTCTTGTCATTACCCATCTCCCAGCAAGTCTGGTGTGGCCAGCTGAGTTATACCTGGTGGGGAACCCTAAGACTACTCAAAATCCCACCCTCGCTTTGGATAAACTCCTGTGCATGACCTGGTGCAGCAGATCCCCTGGGATGCCATTTCCATAGTCCTTGGGTCTGGTTTTGTCATGCTGCTGTGTTTAGTGAAACGTGAAAATCTGTGCATTGCCAAGTCACTCCGAAGATCGGGTGCGCCTGGCTGTGTCAGATACCCGCTTCCAGCAGGATCCAAGGGGCACTTGCCTTGTCCTCGCTTTTAAAACCGTGGTTTGAGTATTCTCAGCCTTGGTGCAGTTGTCATGATTTCTGTGGCATAATTTTGCTCAGTCTCCTTGCTTCTTTTAATTTAAGAATACATTCCTGGTACTTGGGCATCTTCCCAAAATAGAAACTGTGACTGACAGGTTTACAGATTATTTTTATTTTTAAACTGAACTCCCAGTCTTAAGGTTGTCACGGAATGGATAAGGCAAATACCTGTCAGGAACAACTTGGGTAGTGTTGATCTTCTAAGATGAAGGTATGGTTCTCAAGAAGTGATCTAATCCTTTCCAGCCTTGTTTTCTATATTTATCAAGCAAAAATATGTCCAAAAATAGTTAATAAAGAGAAAACCCTAAACCTTCAACCCTTAGATAGCTTAACAGGGCTCAAACCTGAAAGTATTCCTGTCTGTGCCTCCTAGGGTTCCCTAGAGAGCTGGGCAGCTTTCAGATTAAAAAAAACCCAAACCAAACCCCCTCTGTTGGCAGTGTTGCATTCTGAATCACTGAAGTTTCTCAGTTTCAGAGAAAAGCAGTTTTCCTTATGAAGAGAAAGAAGAGTTTTAAATCAACTTTTGCTAAGACAACATAAAAAGACAAAAAAAGAGCTTTCTGTCAAGTGTCAGTAACTTGGAATAACTGTCAGACCAAGGTTCATGAACTGGTTTCTGTGTAAAGTGATCATGGAACTGTTAAAGATGTTCTGGGCTGTCGAATCCTGAGTTTTGACTTTTTTTATGGCCTAGGTGAATGACCACATTCTGGATTTTGTTTGTTTGTTTGTAATAATAGTCGTTATACTTTTTCCAGATCCAGGTCTTTGAAGATGGAGCTGATACAACATCCCCAGAAACGCCAGAATCTGCTGCCTTGAAAGTCCCCAAAAGAGGTACGGCTGGTCCGTTTTGCCCTGAAACCTCGTCTCTCCCTTGGTCTGGACCAGACAAGGTTCCACTCCTGAACAGGCGTCGGGGGTCCACACACTGGGGAGGTGGGCGCCAGCTGCCGAGGGGCAATAGCGTGTATTCCAGGGCTCTGTCCCTGGTTTGGGTATGCACTCACCTCCCCCTGGCTTATTCACCTCTCCCATTGTCCTCTCTGCATGGTTCTACATAGTCTTTGGGGACCACAGAAGGAAGCACTCCATGCAAAAGTTGTTCCAGGCAGTTCTGTCCTTACCATGAAAGTCTGTCTGGTGGGAAGCAAGTGGGAAATCCTTCCTGGAGGGGTAGGCACATGGAAGGAAGACTTGAACTGCTCTGGTGCTGTGAAATTGCAGCTTACAGGTCACTAGTCCCTCCAGGCTGTGCCTTATTCCCACCTCTTTGGCAGTGAATGCTTTCCGCTCCGTGTTCAGCGTTCCTTCCACTTTTTCCATTGTCAGGCGGCTCTGTAATAGCTCGCTTTGTTTGGTACTTTGACAGGCTTGCCTCCCTTTGAGGTCTGTTTTTGTTGAGTAATTATTTAGTGGTACACTTAGGGATCCTAGCAGCTTGCGGAAAAAGCTCTGATAGCTTCCTGTCCTGGACGCTCTGTCGGCAATGCGTGCCAAGCTGGGGATTTCTGGTGTGTGAAGCGTTTGTTGAACACATGCTTAACAGTTCAGAATAGGGTTTGATTTTTTTGTTGTTTTTTCCCCTCTCCTGGCCAGTAGAAACTAAAATTCCCCTTTGCTTGGCAAAACGAAATCTACCCTTCAGCTGTATAAAAAATGTCCAAAGGCATCAGAAGGGGGTGATGATTAGCCCAAGAAGTGGGGTGTTCCCATAAGACATTAATTTTTGTCCGTCCCATGAGTGGAAGGGAAATTTGAATTGGCATTCATGTCCTTTGGCATTCTGCCTTCACCTTCTCCTGCAGGGAGCTCCAGGCTCCAACAGCTCACTGCCACTGCGGAGAGCTTGGGTTTGGTACAGCCCAGCCACTTTAATTCATTTCTGCTTTGGATCCTGCAATTAGCATGTGCAGCTGAACAGAGAAACATTTAAAGGAAGCCAGTTTAAACCCCCACCCCTGAATTAAATGCAAAAAAAAAAAAAAGGAAACTTTTCTGCTTAGTATATTAGTCTGAGTGTTTGGGGTTTTTTTCCCACAGTGCAAGAAAGCCCAACCTTTCATGTGCAGCCTCAGCCTGTTCTTTGTATGTACTTGATATTAATAGTCAATGAAAATATTCCTTAATGTTTTTATGGTCTTTTCACTCTTTCTCAATTCAGACTTTCCAGCTGAAAATTCAGTTTTCCTTGTTAGAATTCTGTACTCACTTAGGATAAGGAGCTTGTGTGGAGCCATGCAAGTGTTTTTTTCCCTGATGCTCCTGTAGGTCTGAGTTTTCTGATGTGTGTTGGTGGACATCGCCCCTTTGAGTGCTGAACCTGTGCAAAAGCCACAAGCCTTCCAGCACTGGGAGTCTGCTGTCGTTTTTCTCATCCTGCAGTTATTAGGAGCTAGGGAGAAAAGGCAAGGGCTCTTTAGACCCTCACTTAATGTCCCGAGAATTGAATAGCAGCTGATGCTTCCTTGAGCCGGCAGACGGGAACGTAGAGACCAGAAATATGTTAACTACATAGAGACAGGGTAGCCTTGGAAAAAGCAACAAACCAAACCTCCGGGTTTAGTGTGGCTCTTCAGCAAATGTTGCTGCCTTTTAATTTCACTACCTGTGTGTGTGTCTGTACAATGAATCTCTAAATCCTGTGCCATCTACCCCCCATTATCTGGAAGTCTTTCCAAAGCTCTAATCTACACTGTCTACTGCAGAGTTGTCTCTGGTTCTTCTAAAACCTTTGTCTGGGGCAACCAGCAGTGACTGCAGCATTCGGAGGTGTACGGCTGCTTTCTCACAGCACACCGCTGTAGTATTTTCAGTACTGTCTCTCCTTTCTCAGTACGTGCTGAGGTTTGTTGTTGCTGCCCAGCAGCATTCACTGAACTTCTACAGTGATGCTCTGGCCCCTTTTCACCAGCTGCTGGTTCTTCCACTCAAATAGAGAAATGAGTAAAGCACAAGCAGTTCAGGTTACCCCTCCTGGTGTGCAGATCAGCATTGCTTCCTCTGCCTCTTGCTGCTCAGAGCCTGTTTCAGGGCAGGAGCCCATGAACGCCGTGCAGGAGGAGAAATGGGTGCGTTTAGCTCAGGTTTGAGGGTTGCAAGATGGATGTCACCAGCATTTTCCACTGCTGTCTGCAGGCAGCAGTGCAGCTGGCCTTGAGTACCACCAAGTGACACTCGTACTGTGGGAGGGGGCATTGCTTGTGAGGGTGGGACGCACACACGAGCTCCAGTTAGTGGTTGATGGTTGAACTGGTGAGTGAAGGGGCTGTGCTAGAGCAGCACCGGGTCGGGCCAGGCAGCAGGGGCATGGTGGGTGAACACTGGCCAGGTCTTGGGGGGCAAGTCCCCTCGGGGTCCCGTGGTGGGACGAGAAGGGAGCCCAGACACGCAGGCTCAGTGTTGGCCCCGATGATGCTCGTTAGTAGGGATGCGGGCGCTGGGATGCGGCTGCTTGCCAGGAGTTTCCATGGAAACGGCAGTGCCGGCTGCTGCAGTCTGACTGCGGTGGGTGATGCAGAGATTGCTCTTCCCGTAGATCCAGCACCTTCCTCTCCCAGGCTAGCAGAGGTGTGAGGTACCCGGTGGAGGCAGCTCCTATGTTTTTTTATGAGGCACTTCTGCAGCGTTTGCTGTTGGGGTGATCAGTGTCACCGTTGGAAATATTAAACCCTGGTGGAATTGCAGCTGGGAGAGGAGGGGGGCAAGCAGCCCCCATGGCTGTGAGCTGCTCGTGGACCCCCCGCACATCCAGAAATGGAGCAAAGGATGTAATTTAGCCAAACCTGCAGTGGTTACCTGTGTCTCTGATGCACACAAGCCAAGATCGTGCAGTCTGGTTCCTCCACAGTCATGTCCGTGGCACTCACTGTGCTGACCAACTGTGCACACCAATAATCCAGAGAACGAGGGAGAGATCCTGAATTTGGGGGGGGGGGGGGGGGAGTTGTTTGAGCACTGGGGTTTAGCCCGCTGCTGACACCTGCCATCCTGCCATAACAGCCAGGCTTTGTAATGGGGTGCTCCATCAGCCCTCTGTCAGGGTGATAAAATGGGAGCACCTCGTAACAGCCAGCACCCCACGAGTTCAGCGACCTGGGGAAGGCCAGCGGCCGAATTGTCAGTAGATGTTCCTGGTGGCCACCTGTGCCGCAGGAGGTTTGCGCTCTGAGAAATGGGAAGGACCAGTCTGCTGAGCTCGAGCCCTGTCAGGGCTGTGGGCTTGGGGCTGTGGGTGCCCTGCTCGGGGAGGTTCCCTGAGCAGAGGGAGCAGAGCTGCAGCTGGTCAGTTTGGGTTTTTTTCCGAGTGGTCTCTTGTACATCGACCTCGTGCGTGTTCAGATTCCTGACCACATACGGACCGGGGTGGAAACCTTTTATTTTGCTGTGTGAAATAAATGGTCACTGGACCTGTATTTCTGTTGATGCTCACATTAGGTTCTCATTTGGAATCCAGCTGATTCGATGTGGTCATATGGACCGATAGACTGCCGTGCATTTCCAACAGAGAGAGCGCTCTGAAGATGGCTTGGGGTTCTCTGAATTGCAGTAATTTAACTGACGAAAAGCAGTGTAGCCTGACCTAGTTCTGACACATGTGTCTGAATGTTTGGCTTTCTCAAACTGTGCCAGCCGATCTAATAAGGGAGTCCCTGTTCCTCCAAACCCGTACCCCATTGTACCACCGTTTCCTGGTTTATGCTGGTCTCTCCTTCATGCCCACTTCCCTAAGAACATGCGTAAAATGGTCCTTTCACTATGCCTTGACGCTTCCTGGACTGCAGAGACACTTAGTATGCGGGTCAGGCCAGAGGCATCCTTTGGGCCAAAGCTCATGGTTCTGTTTCTGTTTTTCTTTACAGATTCCCTGGATGCCACCAAAGCCAGCAAACTGGTGAGTGCTGAGCCCATGACTCTGCAGGCTGCTGAAACAAATTCCCTTTGCTGCGTATGATTAGGGGAAGAGGCAGACTCGCACATGCCACCCTTACTGACTTACCATTAACTTTTATCACCTCTCTAAAAGCTCCATTTTTCAACCCTGCAGGAAGAGCACATGAAGACACACATACACAAAACATACAGAAAGGACAGAGTTTTGCCAGCCTGTCTCTTAGTTAGCCCTTTTCAATTCAGTGCTCTATAATAAAAATGCCCGTGGTGAAGTGCATCTCTTCTGAAACCCATGGGAAACAAGGCCATATAAAAAGTAATTTTCAGCTAATGACCAGAAATCAGTAAGTTACTGAGGAATAAAACCCCAGCACGGTTTCCTGTATTACACGTTTTATCTAAGTTCAATCAATATTGCAACATTCACGCCCTGCATGCCTCTTGTCTGTGTTTCTTTAAATAATGACCCTTACAGCCTGCAGGAAGAGTGTATTCCTCAGGATATTTGAAATTAGCTTTCTCTGGCTTACATGTTTGGCTTACAGAGAAATGATGTATACTTCTGACTATCCAGAAATTTCAATGGCTCTTGAGGCATAAATGGGTACATGTTGTATCTGAATGTGATGGCTATTTCCTAAGGAACAGAAAATTGGAGCAGGTACCTATCTTCAAATACTTTTGATCCCCAGACAAGCACAATTAAATAGGTACTTAAGATTAAAACCACAAAAATGGCCATGCATGTATATGGATACTGAGGAATCTGTGGTGGTGCTGGGCAACACAGTGAGTTTGGTTTATGTGTGCTTTGGGATAGAAGCTGGATGTTTCTTAGGGACAGACTGGTCCATCTTGTGTGTTGGCAGCTGTGAAAAAGTAAATAGCTTATCTGGAGATAAGGGGCTTCTCCTTGTTGTCCTCTCAGCTGCATGACACCTGCAGTTCTGCATTAGGGCAGCTTGCGAGCCCAGTCTCATTCCTTGAAGTTTCAGGTAATTACCGGGAGTGGCAATACTTTTCCCCACCTTGATGCAGAGCCATGTGTGGATCCTGGTCAGCCTGTGCAGTGTCGGGATCTGGCCACAGTTGGAAATGGGTGATGGACCAGCACTTTGAGGTGCTCCGGGGGTTAATCGGGCTCAGATGCCTGGGAGGTTGTGCCTTGCCTGCACTCTGAGTCAAGCTGACTGCCAGAGTAGAGGGTGGAGAAGAAATCCCTCTCCTCATATTAAAGGGATTTGCAGAATTTTGCAGGGGGTCCTTTTTTCTGCTGAGTGGGGCGTGACTTACCTACTGGCATATCTGGTCTGACGGGCCTTTTCCATTGCAGGGCCTCTGGCACTGGCGGCATCTTTTCCCCTTGTGTTCTCTGCCTGTGATGCATGACATTTAGTCTCCTGTTTTAATTATACACTGGAATTAATGTGCAAGTTGCTAGGTGAAACTGAACAGCATGCCTTGTAAAGGAGGTCAGACCAGACTACCCTTCCTTAAAGTAAAGGCTGCAAAAGGGAGTCATGAAGCGTTGGAAGACAAATTTTTAAATTGTTTCAGAACATTTGAGTGAAAAGACAAGTATAATATTTATGAAGTGGAAAAAATCTTAGTGTTCATGACATCAGGATGCTAAAATAGGAATCATTCTTTAAATTCTTTATGCTGCTCACATTCCGAGGAGGTTGCAGGAAAGGAGATGAGCCAAAAGGGTTTGCACCCAGAAGGTTTAAGAAACCCCAGATTGAATAGCTAATGTACCTTCTGTCCTTAAGCATCGCTTTTTTTTTTTCTGCATAAGAGGTTGAGAATTTCATGCTGACTACTGTTGGAAGCAAAATGTTTTGGTAGATGGAGCTCCGTGCTGTTCTGGGCTGGGGGTGCTGCTGCTTGATGCGCTGCTGTGCTCTGGGACATTCACTCTGGTTTGTCATTATGGAAAATGCTAGAGTTCAAAATGAACATCCCGCTGCCTTTCAAATACTGTTGGTGGTGGGACAGGCTCCCAAAGGTAACTTGAGCGATGCCACTGTGATGGGCACATGCAGATTTGTCTTCTGCCTTGCATGTTAGAAAGGCGAATTCAGGCTTTGCTGTTTCCCTGCTGGGATTACACAGCTCCTCCCAGGAGCTCCTGCAACTGCTGTGCAGAAACGTGGAAATTAGGTGCTGGAAAAGTGCTTTGAGCCACTTGCCCAGTATTTCAGCCCAAACAGGTATCTTTGCTCTGTTGAACATGCAGCTCACAGGCTGGCTGCCTGTCAAACGCAGGGTCCGCAGAGAGGGTTGGGATTAGTCCTGCAGGACTTTCAGTCCTTTACATGCTGACACTGTGAAGGGTCCTGGTTTCCTGTGTGCAAGTCTGATCAAACACTGAAGAGTCTGGCTTCAAGCCAGCATCATGGCACGCTGCAGAAGGGAACAAAAGCAACTGCTGCCCCTTGAGGAGTCACTGCCAGTGCCTCCGAGAGGCAGAGAGCCTGCTCCTTCCAGAGAGGCTGCAGTGATGGGAGGCAAACGAACACCTGGGATACAATTTTACCTCGTGCAAAGCCTGAGCTCTAGGGCAAGCATTCTCCAGCGTCATTTGTTGTCCAGACCTATTAAAGGGTGCTGAGGTTGTTTGCTGAAATGGTCTGTAGTCCAAGTAGTGAGAGTCTGGGGAGGTTACTTCACAGCAGTGCCACAGCAGCCTGTCCCTCCCCGAGAATGGCTATCTCCTGCCCCTTGAAAAGCGGCCAAGCTCCCCAGGCCCAGAGGTGGCTGTGGTCCTCTCAATCCTTTTTTGCCTTATCTATATGTGTGTTGGCTCGACTACGTGGTGACCATTGTCACCATTTGTCTAAGGAAGAGTTGCTGTTTTCTGAGAGTAAAACCTCTGCCGTGCAGTATTTTGGGTGTTTTCCATCCTGAATGCGTACTTAATGCTGCTGCAAAAGGTGTGTTTTCTGTGGTACTGCATCATGTTCTCTGAAACTAGAAAATCAGCCAAGACCTCTCGATTTCCTTAGATGCTCCTGAAGGCCAGCTCTGCAGCAGCAGCCCAGTGCGAGGCTGTGGGCACTGCTGCATGCAGTGTGGGAGCATGGCTTTTCACAAGTGGTCTGCTGTGTTCTGGGTGCAAACCCCACAGAAACAGGAGCGCCTCTTCTTTTGCTGGCCCTTCCCTAGCTGCCGTTGGCTGACCTGTCGCTCACTCCTGTTACCACCTCTGCTCACGAGGGCAGGTATTGAGTTGGGGGCCTTTGTGGCAGGACTTGTCAGCTCTGTGTTTGCATCTTCCAAGAAAGGCATCTGAGAAAAATGAGGAGAGTCAGAACAGGTTTTGTTGGGAGCTGGGTGGGCTGGAGAGCAGATGAGGCTGGTCCGTGCAGCCAGGGAGTCTCATGGATTGCAAAAATGATAAAGGCTCTGCAAGAAGAGGGCATAGAGGTATCACTGGATCTGGGCTCGGGTTCACCTGCCTTTGTAAGAAGAAAGTGTAAAGGTACCACCAACTCTGGACTGGGTTCTCCTGCTCTCCTAGCATTGCCCTGCAGCCCACCTACACTAGGGCAAATCGCTGCCCAAAGCACTGGAGAGCCCGTCCCTTCCTGGATGCTACTGGCAGGTCTCGAAGCAGGCACGGGGAGTGGGGCCCTGCCTTGACCGCCGCTCCGGTGCCGAGCACGGCGGTTGAGGAGAGACCCGCTCCCTGTACCTGCTTTGAGACCATCGTCCCCTGGCATCCTGTCTTCCTTCATCCTGGGAGATCCTGGCATCAAACCCCAAGTCCTTTGTGGCTGGACCCAAGAAGGTGTTACCTCTGCTCCACCGGGCTGTGTCATGGGGACTTCCGAAAATGGGGAAAAGAGCTTCTTTCCTGCGTGTAGAGGGGCCCTGAGTGGCAAGAAACTGGAGGAGATTTCCAGCACACTTTGGATGAAATGCGATTTCTTCCCTTAGGGCAGCAGCTGATGCAGGGCTTTGCCTTGGTGTGATCAAAAATTGCATTTTGAAAGCAAAATAACATGTTACTGTAAGTTGTAAGCAGTCTTTGTGACCTGAGGTGTGGCAGAAGTGCACTCACAAAAAATGTTAAAAAAAAAAAAAAAAAAAGTTGGATACAGCATCTTCTTCCCTTTGCAGTGTCTGATCCAAGGTGGGTCAGTGTGGGAGGTGAGTGGTATTTATGAGAGCTGGATTTGGGGTGGGATCCCTCCTCCCCAGGGATTCCAGATTTCGGTCAGCTAAGCATGTTGGTTAACTCTTCTTTGCAAGTGCTGATGGCTACCATTAAGTGAATTTATTTTCCTCTGAATATGTCTTAGCATCTCAAATGGTTTTGTGCTGGAAGAATGGAAGGTGGATCAATGACGCTGGAGTAAAGCTCGTAAATCGGAGGGTTGAAAAGAAGCTCTGTTGTCTGCTTTCCTCTCTTAAGCCACCTTCCATTTGTTTAAATTTACCCGAATGTATTTTCCTTTCCGATTGTACATATTTTTGCAGCCCAATGACTTTATTGAGACATGTTCCCTTCCATGAATAGCTAGCTCTGAAACTTGCGATGTTTGAACAGAAAGCAGATCGCTTCTCATCACCACTGTTGATATGATGTGAGCTCTAACTTTGTACCCTTTTATTCCCTCTTCATGCAGCGTGGAGTGAAACCTAAAAAGGTGGTGCTTTTTTGACAATTAATCTGTGTGTTGCCGAGTCTTCTGGCCGCATGAAAAGCCCTCCAGTGCATCCCAGTTCATTGTCATCCATTGCTGCTGTGCCTCCATCGTACCGTTGCATGTTTGCTCATTGCATGTGCTCCCCTTCGCCTGCCCCCAGCTTGCTCAGAGGATGGGAGGCAAACACAGCAAAACTGATTGCTTCTGAGCCAGACCACAGCGTGGGGAAAGAGTTTGCATTGCAGTACTGCTGCCCCACTGCTGCTCGAGGGAGGCACAGAGGCTGGCAACCCAGCTTTATGCTTTATGCTCAATTGTGAGATTTTTCTACTGTTCCAGTTAACCACAGTCGGGTTTTCAAGTCAGCACTGGGTGCCGGTTACTGTGATACCCGTGGGCTGTGCCCAGCATCGCTCCCAACACATCTGCACAGAGTTTTTACATCAACTGACTGTAAGTCTTGGACACCAGAGGCAGCCCACGTATTGCTGCTTCCACCTGAAGGACTGACTGGCACATCTCAGCCTGGCTTTCGCCGCCTTCTGCCTTCTCTTCCCTTAACTAAAATTTTAATATAGTGTATGTTCCCCGACCTGTGGGTGTTGGCAGTACCAGCTACAGGTTAAGTGCTTTACATGCTGTGGGGAGCATAAGCAGTGCTCCTCCATGCTCACTGTCTGACATGGAAACATTTAAAACTCTAGATTTATTTGGTAACCAGGTGTGTTATCACAGGGCTGTTATGTGGCCCATTATTGACCAATATATAGCAGTTTTCTAAACAATACAAGGCAATGCTACTTAATGAATTTTCTCATGAGCAGTTCTAATCTGTAGCTGAGCAGCGGTAGAACAGGGAGCTGCTGTAGTGAAAGAACAAACCCCAAGAGTTTGGAAAAAGATACCGCACTGCTGAGAAGTAATACACTTTGGTGACTCGGAGGCAAGTCACTGTTTTGCTCATATGTGGTACTTGTCCTCTCCTGGGGCTACAGCTTCCCATGCTTCTCCCAGGGTAAGAACACCCCACAACCAGCTTGCTTATAACACTTATCAAAGCCAAAAATCTTTTGTATCGCTTATTACCAAAATGAACTAAAACTACAAAGGTCTTGGCATAGAATCATCATTTCCTGTAGGCTGTTTGGGGAATATTTTTTTGCCACGGAAATCTTGCCAAGAGAGGAGCAAATCTGGCCACTCGACACTTGGAACAGGCACAGTACAAGCACTAGAGAGAAACTGGTATGGTACCTGCTGAGTCCTTGGCGTACATGATGACGATCGGTGGTATCTTCGACAGATCTTTTGTTTCCAGCAACTTTCATTTTGATTTTTGGGTGGAGAGATGATCCAAACAGCAGCATTTGTCTGCAGATAGTCCACAGGCAAGGAGCAATGCAGAAACATAAGGAGAAGCTGCCAAGGCACTGTAGAGGGATGGCCGGGAACAGCTATTACTGGGTGCCCTCTCTCTCCTGACCCTCTCCACAACCCCTCTAGTCCAAGGTCTTTGCATGTCTCTGAGGCTTTACAGGCGTTGCATGCATCTGCCCTGGGTCTCGGTCCTGCGAGCTGTCACTGCTGCCGTTTCGCATGCAACTCTGACTTGCACCCAGCTGTTTGTCGTGGCTGTTATGTGGATGGGAAGAACTTCTGGTTTTGAATGTTGTGTTTCTTTACTTTCTCGTCCCCGTTACCCGTGGTTTCCAGGCAGTTAGGTTGATTGCAGGTTGCCCTACGTATGCTGCCATCTGCTCAGAGCTTTAGCTGTGTATTGCTTTTAAGAGAAGTGGTTGTATGTTAATAGCTGTCCAGAGAACCCTTCCTGAGTAGCGATGTGTGGAGATGGGCTCAGACAGGTACGTCACAGCTTTTCTCAGAGGGACAAGCCAGTGACACGTTTTTGCTGATGTCACCTCAGAATTTAAGTTTTTGGCTGTTAATAAACTTGTCAGCTCTCTGCTCCCCTCCCTTGCAGCTCTTGACCTTACACAAGCGTGTGAAAATTGCAGTCCAGTTGGTAGGATCACAAAATAACTAACATGATTAGCAGATAAATCCTTATTCAGGAGATTAAGGTAGCTCTTTGCATGTTAAATATAGACTTTAATCGTATTAAAAGCTGCTGCTTGCTGCTTTTTTTGTGCCAGATGGCCCTTATCCTCCCAGCTATTGTCCTTCTCTGTTTGCCTTGGTTTTGCTACTGTCTTTGAGCTCGTCAGGAGCAATGGGGTAGGGCCTCTTGCCGATGAGGTCATGTGGCTGTTCTGGCTTTTGCTGTCGGTCGCACGGACCGTGCTATTGTCAGGGCTGGCAGCCCCACGGGGCTCCAGAGCGTGGTGGGCAGCTGTTGGGTCACCTCTGGGGCTGCCTGAAGCTGGAGATCCTTCCTGTTAGCTGCGATGCTGTGTAGGGGTGCGGGCTGTCAGGGGCTGTCCTCGTTCCTCACGCAGGCATCTGCCATGCGTACCTTGCTCGGGAGCGCTGCAGGGTGCTAGCGGCTGCTTGGGAGCTGGTGGTCCAGGCTGTCCCCTGGCACGTGGGGAGATGCTGGCCTGTCTTGGAAGGGTTTGCCAGCCCCTGCCTGGCCTGGGCTGCCGAGGCTGCTGGTTTGCTGGGTGGGATGGGAAGAACACCAAATTTTTTTTTAAAAAGCAGTAAGAGGGTGTTTCTCTGCTAAGTTTCAGAGTGAAATGGGTTGTGTGCTCCTTTATCTCCTCTGTGCTACCTGGGTTGGTGTTTCACTGACTGTGTGGTCAGCAAGCCTGCCTCTTCTCTTGCTGAAGTGCCTGGGATTATGCTGTGTCACCTTCCAGCGGGACAGAGGTGCTGGGTCCACTGCCCAGGGCTGTGGTGGGACCTGCCTCCCCAGGCTGAGAGTGAGCCGAGGGGGGACTTCCTCATCCCGTGTGTGACGAACCTGCGCCGCTCTTGCCCCAGGATGCTGGGGGTGGTGAGGACTTTCAGGGATGCAGAGAAGGGCTGGACAGGTTCTCTAAAGTTAAATCTTAAGAAATACAAAGTGCACGTAAATTATATTTGGCTCGGGGAGTCCTTGAGCTGCGGGTGTTCGGAGCCTGGGAGAGCAGCCAGAGTATTCCTCAGGTGTCCTCCCTGGGCATCCTGCTCTGCTCTGCGGTCTCAGGTGCCATGACCACCATCCTGATGTGAGCTGCCAGCCTTGGCCTGGGTACGGTGGCTCTGGCTGGCACCGCGGTGGCTCCTTGTTTGTGTGTGGGCTTCCAGCTCAGCCCCGGGGTCCTGCGGCTGTGGGGTGGGAGCAGGGGTCCAGAGGCCCCTTCAGCTGGTCTGTGTTAACGCACCGGCTGGTGGGATGATGGTGGAGAGCTGGCTTCCTTCTCCCCAAAAGTCACTGCTGGATTCCCTGTTTCATGGCTCCTGTGCCGTGAACTCTGCCTGGGTAGTGGGGACATCGGGGGTAGGATGCCAGTGTCTGAATACACTCTGCCTTCTCGGCGGGTCGTGTCCTGTTTGCTTTACCTAGTCTAGTCCCACCTTGTCTGTAATGTGGCTGTGCCAGGTGCCTGGCTCGGCCTCCACTGTCCCGTACCGGCACAGTTTGGACAGTTGCTCCCTGGGTCGTGGTCCCACTGGGCAGCATAATCCTGCCCCGACTGTGCAGTGATGGTCGAGTTGTGCAGAGCTCCAGCTGGAAGGGGACAGGCCCCACAGATGTGCCTGCAGGTCGCAGGTGAAATGGGCTTGTCTTCGGTGCCTGGTTGTGTCTGAAGACCTTTGGAGACACTGAGCGCAGAGTCCCAGATCAGCTGAAGCAGGGAGCAAGTTCTTAACTGGTGGTAGGTGGGAGAATGTTGGTCCCACAGGGTTTGTTGGTTGCGTTTGCAGCAAGCTCAAGCGTGAGTGGCTATGAGCCCTTCTCTGGAGTAGGAATCATAGAATCATTTAGATTGGAAAAGACCTTTAAGATCATCGAGCCCAACTGTAAACCTAACACTGCCATGTCCCTAAGTACCACACCTACACGTAACATGCGTCCAGCGCTGTCCCTGTATGCCTAAGGTGTGTGACCATGGTGATAAATAACTCTCTTGCCCAAGGGTGCTGTCTCTCACTACAGGTCACCTATCCTGTGACAGCATGAGCTAAAGCCAGTTTGATGCCTGGGGTTTTTTTCCCCCCTC
The DNA here is from genome assembly GCF_964188355.1 of Buteo buteo. Classification (NCBI taxonomy): domain Eukaryota; kingdom Metazoa; phylum Chordata; class Aves; order Accipitriformes; family Accipitridae; genus Buteo; species Buteo buteo. The sequence goes on from NC_134171.1 coordinate 392,942, forward strand.
TAATGGATTGGCTTTGTCCCAGCTCCAGTAACATTCCCATTCCTTTCATCATCCCAGCTGGCATTCCGTGTGCCAGAGCTGGATCTCAAGTGTTTTGAGCTCTGTAATGAGCATGACTTCATCTCCCTCTCTGTTGGGCACTTGATCTTGCTCTGATCCTCTCTTGTCCTCCCGTTTGTCATTGTGCCCGATCGTTAGCTGGGTTCAGCGGCAGTGTCTCTGTGCGGGGAGCAGATGGCCTGTTTCAGCCTGATGAGGGCACGGAGCGATCTGCTTCCAGATGCTTTCTTTTTAAAGAAGAGGGGCCGACCCAAGCCCTATTAAACCTTTAAAGGAAAGAGTAATCTGATTATCTCATAAAACGTGCCTCACATCTGAACTGCAGAAAACATGTCCTACAAAAGGGTCTAAATGAACCCGTGTGCCGATTTTTACACGGCTAGTATTCCTCTTGGCTGGCTGACAAACTGTCGTGGCAGTTCTTCATGCCTCTGAGGGACATTCCTGGGAACTTGCGGCAAGGTCCATGCCGCAGAATGGTGGTTATTTTGCTGTTGATCAAGGGAAGGGCCAGCAAACCTACGGAGCTGTGAGTTGAGCAGCATCTGGCGCCGCAAGCTGGTGGTACCATGGAAATGAGCCGGAGTTAACCCCGGCAGCATCACAGGCTGCTCCTGCTCTAAATGCAGATAAGATTCAGCAATCTTCTTATCTGTGATGGTGCTAAAAGCTCCTTGTTACTTTGCATGGCTTTAAAATAAGTAACTTCTCTTACATACCACTGAGCGTTTTTAAAGGACAGCCCTAAAGCATCTGACACCTTCCCCTGCCCCGTTGTTAAATTGCATTTTCTCATCTGCTGCTTCTGCTTAAGTGGGCAGCTCTGCAAGGTGTGTGGCCAGCCCCATGTTGGTGTTTATTGAATCCTGGATGTGGAAAGAATTTAAATATTCTAGATTTAGAAAACAGAGATGTGCGTTAGGAGAGGAGTTGGCTCATTAGCGCAGCTACTGCCCTGCCCCCCTTACTGTAATACCCTTAATTCTCTTAACTGAATGTTAAATCTGTGTAAGCTTTCATGTGACTCCTTAGCAATATATATGACACTTTGTTCACTAAGGGACTTACAGCCACGAGTCAAGGTTGCTTCTGTCTGAGAATGCTTAATACATATGTGGCCCTTTTGCGGGACGAGTTTGGGTAATGGTTGAACTTGCACGGTGGAGGAAAGCCTACGTCCTCTGGGCCGACACGGAGTTGGAGAGAGTTTCTACTGGAGCTTTTGAATGCCTTCAGATAACTTAAAAGCCATCTCTGTATAAATCAACTCTTGATCCAAAACAGGCTTTACTGTGACATGCTCAGGGCAATGGAACTCAGTGGTTCTTCATTAACATATGCTTATAGAGCTTTTAAAAATGCCACTTGGAAGCCCTTGCCCTACTAACACCATTTGCCCATCTGCAGCCAGCAGAAGAGCTGTTGGGGGAGAGGGGATGTGGGTAGAATCCTGACTTCTGCTCTTGTTGGTGTCCAGATTTGTTTGCTACCTTTTACTGTCCATGGGGGCTCTGCATAAGTCATAGCCAATTACAAGGAACCAAAAGGCATTTAGGTTTGGATACTAGATGTGTTTGTTTCTGTGGATGCAGTACCATCCTGTCTGACAATTCAGCCCTTTGTGGACTGATGGGCTGACCCTGCTGACCTAGAATAAGCTCTTTCTCTGCTAGCCCTGAAGAATCATCGTCAAAGCCGAGGAGGAAGGAGCTGGCTGGTGATGGGGCTGGTGAGCCGCTTTGGTCCTGATGGGCTGGGAGTGTAATCTGTTACCAGGAAAGTGTGACCCAACTCAGCAGACCGGGCAGCCCAAGCGTTGAAGGTGGTTGGAAGGCCAATGCAGAAACCAAAGAGAGCTCTGAGCATCCCTGAGGAGCAGAGTGAAACCCAATGGTGAGCAGATCCTTGCACAAGACTTGTCACGGCAGCAGGTGTCTCACAGAACAGTTCGCCAGGCTCAGGCATACTCACCAACAACAGGTTTGGCAACTGCAGGCTGGGAACAGAGCTGAGAGTGAAAACCAAAGTGCAAGGCAAGAGAGGAGTTACCACAGCCAGTGTGAGAGTGGAGATCTTGAGACTGGTGCTCTCTGCCTCAGTGCCCTGAATTTGTGAATGTCTGTAACTTGCCTGGACACTCAAGGCTTCATTGTAGGAAAAACTGCTTGGCACAGGCAGGTGGGAAGCACTGCTGGGACTGAGAATAGTCCGTGCTTGGACTGGTGATAAAGTGAGTGCTCAGGTATGGTGTGAGCGGGTAACTATCCTGAGTGAGCCACCTCTGCCCTTACACAGTTAACGGCTTTTGCCAGCTCAGTGCTCCCTGGCATATTCATTGATTTTTCTCATGTGGGCTGTGGTCGAAGTCTTGTAATGCTGAGTTCTGATTTCTGAGGACAAATCCAGTTGGGCTGCGGGTCCAGTTTGTATTTGCTGGTCTGGAAGTCAAGGCAGTGTGTGTCTGCACAAGCTGTCGGCTCTACCTGGAGGCAGGCAGTAAATGGCAGAGCCCACATTGCCTTGGAGAGCAGGGCTGTGGTGCAGGATGCCCCTGGTGTGCTGAAAGCATAACGTGTCTTTAAATCCCCCTGGAGAAACCTCAGCAAGTTTCCTTTGGGATCACCCAGTGCCATTTTCCTTTGAGCAACAGAAAATTGTTAATTGCTTGAAAAGGAGTGATTTTAATCTAGGCTTATGTGAAAGACAGTACAATAAAAACTAGGCTAACTTGGTATGCATAGCTATCTGGATAAATTCTGTTCTTAATTAACTTTGCAAATGGGAGCAGTGTCTGTTTGCCTGTGAGGATGTGTAATATCCCCACCCCGGTTATCTGAGAGGCAGCACTCTTAGCTCCTCTTCTCTGGACGTTTGCACAGGGCTTTCGCGCCGTGGAGCCAGGGGAGTTGCCCACCACTGGAGGGTTCCCAGCGCTCGGATGTGGCTCCTGGATGGAGGGTTCCCCACTGGGTCTGAGGCTCAGCGCTGCCTTTGGCATGGCCTGTGCCTCTTTCTTCCTGGCTTTTAGTTACCTGTTGTTTGACATGGGCAGAAACATCTGGCTCCCATCTCCATGCAGGGCATGGGGCAGGTCTGAGCTGCCCGTAGCTGTGCCTGCAGCACTGGTGTGGAGTTCTGCGGTGTCTGGACTCCTGAAACCGCTTCTCTTGGTTAACTCCTGAAATCTGCTGGTTTGTCTTGGTGCTTCAGCTTTTGAGAGCTTGCCTAAGCACTTCCTTTTGGCTCTTGATCTGAATATTTAGCCATCTCTCAGCTCATTAGAACATTATCTGGCTTGTTTTAATAAATTGCTCTGGGATCAGAGGCATTTTCTTGAGGATGATCATTTATTATTTTTTTTTAGCCTGTCATGCATAGAAAGTACTAGAGGTCAATGTTACCACAGCTGGAAGTGACTCCATGCTGGAGGAGCTAGTCTTTCCTCAGTGTTTATGTTCTGTAGCTGTTTAAAATTTTTTTAATTTTTTTTTTTCTTTTGCACTTTAGGAATTCTCAAAGGTTGAGGCAGCCCCATGTGTTGCCAGAAGCACCTTTGTATAAACTTAGGTCTACAATACATCTAGAATACAACTGTCACCTGCTTTTTGCACCCTAATGTATTTTGTGAAGTTTGCATGTATTTGCTGTGCAGTTAAAACAGTAGAAGGTACGTTTGTCCCTGCTCCGGTACAGAGAAAGCATGTCTCTTCACAGGGTGACCCATCACTCTTTCCTGGTTCCCCAGGAAAACCTCATGTCTGACATAGTGGTGGTTGGGTAAGAGGCCTCAACGTGGAGGGGTTTGCTGTTAGCAGGATCTGGAGTGAATGTTAGGCAGGTTTTTTGACAGCCATCTTCTGCAGAAGGGGTTGGGAGATTACTGACCTGACTCTGGTTCTTCAGCACAAGCCAGAAGATCTATGTGCCAACAGCACAGCCCAGCCTTTAATCCGTGATCCTCTCTGCGCTATGAGAGGTGTTGCTGAGAGGGGAAATGCCAAGAAGGATGCTTCCAGGCTTGCCAGATACCCCAAAATTCTTGATGCTGATTGAAGAGAGACAGTTTTAACTGCTTGGAGGCTGGTGAAAGCCCACCTGTGCTTTGGGGAGATAAATTGGTGGGGAAGGAGAAGTACCTTGCACAGGGACCAAAGCTTGTGTGTGCTCCCTTCTGAACGGCCAGTGCAGCCATTGACCCTCCCTCAGGATGCTCTGCAGCAGCGAGTGAGACGGAAGGACCCTCACCCCCTGCCCAGCTGTGTCATCTGCAGGGGTCTGCTGGGGTCATCTCCTCTCCCCTGCTGAGCACCGCTCAAGTCCTGCCTCCTTCACCGGTGCCTTTGGGTGAGGGGTGTGGCGGAGGCTCTGGCAGCCTTCTGGGAGCCGGACGGCCACATCTAAACTGCACGAGAGAGGGAGGACAGCAGCCTTCATCCTGAATGGAGGAGTCACCCGCAGGTACAACAGACCACGTGTGTTATAGAAGATCTTGACTATAAACTGTGGGCAGGTTGGGTCCCAGGGTCAGTAATTCTAGAGGGTCTGACGTCAGGCTGTAGATCAAGAGTGGATGCATCACTGAAATTACCAGTGATCAATCTTAGCTGCTGGTAGAGAAAGTGCTTGAAGTATTAGAATAAAATGACATGCCTTGCTTCCTACATTAGTTATCTTTCTCACTCTTTTTGTGGGATATCCACGTTTGCTCTATGACTTAATCCAGCGGCATAATCTTTTATCCTGTGCAAAAATCTCACAAGCTGCACCTTTGTTCTGTGTTTGGCACCCAACCACGTGCTGCTTGAGCTGCCAGTTAAATGATACTTAAGGCTCTGGAAGAACTTCATGGGTTAAAACCAAACCAAAACAAAAACCAGGACTTGGAGAGTTTTAGAGGAACTAAAGACCCAGACTGACTAACCCCACACTGGCGTGGGAGTTGCTGGTTGTAACTAGCACGGAGGTGGAGTGGGCCCCCACCATGACCAGTGTTTCTGTACCGCATTTACTGAAACCTTGCACCATTTATTTTCCTTTTGGGCCTCAGGCAACGTTTCCCCGTGATGGAGATGAACAAAATGAGACTGCATCTGGCCACAGGGTAAAGGTGCTGTCCAGGCCCAATGGCATTTCAACACGGGGAATTCTCACCCTTTCTTTCAGCCAGGTAAAATCCAGCAAGACGACAGCTTTCCCCCCATTAACCGGAGCAGCCAGCAGTGATCTGTCCCGTCAGGCCCAAAGGCTTTCGGGCTGTGCTGGGGGGCCTGGGGGGGTCGGTGTGCAGCTTGTCTCCAGCCAGTGCTACTCAGTTTTAATGTGTAATGAAACCCAGACTCCGCCATCCTTTTTAGGCGATTGATTGGAGTGTGTAACCTGAACTCAGTGCGCTAAGTGCTTTTCAGTTACCCCAAGGACTTTGGAGTCCGATAATAAAATGGGGATATGGGCAGATGTGTGTGTGATTCAGCTCCTGGCTGTGCAGCATTTGCACTGCTGCTACAGACGGTCACCTTGGTCTTCACAGCAGTTTGGAGCAGCAGTGATGGAGATATTTCAAGCAAATAGATGATACTCAACTCCCAGGGTGGGTTTTTTGTGAACTGGCATGAAATTTGTGCAGGCTTTCAGTTAAAGTCCGTACCAGTCAGTATTTCTGTAGCACAATTGCAGCCCACTTACTATGAGACTGGAGGACCCCAGAAGGGCAGATTTTGGAAAGCGTCACTGTAGAGTTTGGGCATGCTGTCTTTCCTGACAAGTATTGAAATCACTTTCAGAGCAAAAATACTGTGAGAGTTTTTAAGTGTATCAAACGGAATAAAACCCCGATCTGCATGTTTCAAGTATGAGCCTCATAGGGTAGGAAATTCCATGTATGTAATTAATTACTGAATTTTGGGCTATCTGAAGTGTCCCTTGAGTCTCTTAAAAGGCGTATCTGAGTTTTGAACTTTGGCTGGAAGGAAAGGGCAGAAAAATTGGAGGGGAGCCTTGGTCTGCTTGGCCCCTGTCCCCACTCCCCAAACCTCTCCACTTGCTTTGTGATTGGGATGTGGCTGTGGCACTTGGACCCTTGTGCAGCAGCCCCTCTTGTCAGCGGGTGCCTGAACCCGGGGTCTCCTGTTGCCACAGCTGCTCTTGGGAGGCTGTCTCCAAACTGTCTCACTCTGCTGTTAAGAAGTCTCCTAATTCCCACCCTGTTTACTCCTGGTCAGTTATTACCTGTGGTTAATATGCCAAATTGCCCTTTAGCTTTTCCCTTTGCTTGTGTCTGCCCCTTGGATGTAATTACAAAGCAATTGAACCTTCACTTAGCCTTTATTTTGCTACCTTGGGCAGGGTAGGTGTTTTTAAGCTCTTGTGGAATCATCCTGGAGGCTTCCTACAGTGTAACAGGAACATAGGGCTGAGGGGAACCACGAGGGCTCTGCTTTGCTGCTGTGATGGTTAAATTAGGTGATGCTGTTCCTCCAGGTGCTGGGTGCAGCGGCCGCCACCTTCCCTCCTTGACTGGGTGCTGCTGGAGTTGGAGGTGCAGCAGGTCCCTGCACCCGGGGACGCCTTGTGCAGGAGGTACCTTCTGTGCCGTGGGCTGGTGTCCGTGGGAGCTGCAGCCGTGGGGGGTTCCTGCAGCAGCGGGGGACATGGCTGGCTGTCCCCCTTGGATGGGCACAGCAGCGAGGCTGAGGAGAAGGGGCAGACACCGTTTCCCCTGCTCCCAACACCTCCCTGGAGCAGCGTGGGTCCATTTGGGTCTGCTCAGCTCTGGTTCGCCATCCCACAGAAACACTAGAGCACCTGGCACACACACACAGTTGTCTTAGGGCTGGCAGTTTTCTTCCTTAGCTCCTTCTGATTGACTCCAGCTTCTCTGTCCCAAATGCTAATTTTTAGTCTGAAACTTCCCGTCCTCTGTCTCTGGAGAAAATTAAGTTAATGGGCACTGGGAGGGGATGGCTTTTGTTGGGTTAGAAGACTTTTAAGAGTCTTGTAAAAACACAGGGTTTGATTTTTACAATATATATTTACACACACCCCCTAGATACGTATATCTATATACATATTTTAATGCTCTCAACTTTCAAAACCTCAGTCCAGGGAGAACATCTGTGCAAGGCACAACAGATGTTCATTTTCCTAATTCAGAAATCAAAACTCACTGCAGATAATGGCTCTTGCAGTTGGGTGCAGACTGTCTGTGGCATGGCAAACTGTGGGACTGCCTCAAGGCTCCAGGAAATTTTAACCTGCCGGTGAAAATTGCCTTTAAGGACTTTTTCCAAGAGATTGCAAGCATTGTACTGAGAGTCCATAACTACTGGTGCTAAAAATATGCTTTGTGTATAGAGGTTTGTATATGCACATACTATTTAAGAAGGATAGTTGCTGCTCTGTGCGAGCCTGGGTCAGCCTGAGCTCCCCTCCTTCCTGCTGCCTTAGCGTGGAAGTATTGGAAAATAATGGAATTGGAATGGGAGTTGTCAATATTGGAAAAGAAGGTCCGTGTTCACGCACATATAATACAATACACAGAATAAAAGATGTGTGTGTATGTAAAAGGAATTGATATCCAAAGGGCTGGGTTCTCTAGTGTGCAGTGGGGTCAGGGCATTGAGATTTGTAAAGAGTTTGCAGCGAGATCTTGCTCTGAGTGTTACTGGTTGCTTTGGCATTTAAACCCCTGTGTTGCAGTTCTGATGGGGCGCTGGTCCAGGGACAACAAGGATGCCAAGCAGGAATTCAGGGTTTGAGCTCGGCAGTGTCATAAGACTCAGACACAGCCGTCTGGCTGACGTGCCGGATGCCGCGCTGGGTGCTAGTACTCGCTGGCGGGGGCTGTTTTTAGGGCAGGGGTTCTCCGAGGCCGGTCCTGCTGTGGGGGTTTTGCCGGCATCCTTGGCTGGGCAGGGGTGCATTGAGCTCCTCGGAAAAAAATCCCCTTGTTGGCAGGAGGCGCGTGGCTGGGGCTGAGCTGGGCGGCTGCGAGGGTGGGAGTCGGGCTGGGTGGTGAACAGCAGCATCGCAAGATGGACGTGGCTCCGCGCAGACATCTGTCCGTCTGTCTGGGCTTAGCTCTGTCCGTCTGTCTGGGCTCAGGGGATTTGCTCACGAGGTCCCAGCCGCCCCTTGGGCCGGCGTGGCCGCGGCGGCGCGTAGGCATGGGGCGGGCCGGGCTGTGGGCAAGAGAGGTTGGAGGGCATCCTGTGCACGCGTGGATGGCGAGCGGAGGGACGGAGCTGGCCGGACCCACCGGCAAGGTGGCCGAGCCAGGGTGTCGCTAAGCGACTGAGGACCCCTCGCCCGAGAGGAGCATCGCCTGCCGCCACCGGCTCGGTGCAGCATCCCCGGCGCACGGCGCGGGGAGGAGAGACCCACCGGCGGTGATGTAATGAGCCGCCGGGGCGGTGGTTGGAGACACCGGCGGAGAGAGGACAAGCGGCCGTGGCTCCGGTGGCTGGCATGGGCCCCCACGGCCTCGGCGCATCGCAGCCCCGCTGAGCAGCCGCGTCCGTAGCAGCCGGCGCTTCGGGAGAGGCATTTGCTGGATTATCGGGGCAGATGGCGAGCGGATAGAGGGAAGCTGCAGCCATTTGCAAGCGCTGCCGGGCAGCCTGTGCTCCCGAGACAGAGCCGCCGAGAGCCGCATTGTTGTGACCGAGTGTGCTAACAGTCTCTCTCTGCCTCCCTGTTTCCCTTTCTCTCTCTCTCTCCGTCTGTCTTTTCTGCAATGATGAGGCAGGCCCCGGCAACACGGAAGGTACAATCTGCTGCTGTATCCACACCGTCATTGCTAACGCTGCTTCTGAACGTACCTTGTTTTGCTCTGGTTTTTTTCCTTTTTTGTATGTTAATGCTGCTGAGCTTTAATTGTGAGTTTGACCTGGTTTCAGGTGCCTGTGGACAGACAGGGTGGGGGGAGGTTGCTGAATGAGAAAGCAGCATCATTTAATGTCTGGCTTTTCCTTTCAAGTTTCCGTTCAAGTCATTTCTCCATTTCACCTGTCTGTGCCTGTGTTGCATGCAGCATCTCTGCAGCTCGGCTGGAGCACGGGCTCCGGTGGCTTCCCGGCTGCCAGAGAGTGCTTGGCTTGTGGAAGTTGCATGTTAATAATAACGTTTTTCCTGCCTTAGTGATGCTAGCCATGCTGTTGGGTTCTGCTTTTAACATTTCCAAAGGCTTGTCGTATCTGGATTCCCTGTCAAGCTGGCGTTTGCAGGTTACAGCACGGACTCTGGTTTGTGCTCTGGTAGTGTCCTATATGTTTATTTTTAGCATAACCAGGATATCATTGTTCAGCTTAAAGAGAAATCCTGAGAATTTTTGGCTGATCTTAAAGAAGAAGTGAAAATAAAAATAACCAGAGGCACAAATGTGCAACTTCACTGGCCGTGCTGTGTCAGCGAGAAGACTTTGCTGTTTTATTAACATTACAGTAAATGCTCTTGATTTATGCCTGTGGTTCCTTGAGCTCACCAAATACAGTGAAATACTTTGTTACGTGGTGATTACTTTAAGAGCTCCTGTTTAATCCACTTCCAAATGAAAAGTTTTACAAACGCTGATTTTCCTCTGCCTCCAGCAGAAGGGTGGAGCGGTGGGGCCAGCCCAGTGCTCAGCACTCTGTCTAGCAGGGAGCTTTGCAAATCTGACCGCTGCTTGATTTAATCCTGCTTTTCCTGTTGTTTCTTCCCCTTGCACATGCTGTCTCTGTACATGATCATGCCTGTAAGAGAGTGCATGCACAAGGTGTTGCCGGTTGTTTAAAAATGCAAAATTTCTTGTAGTATATACCCAGCAATAACGCAGGTAACATCGCTGTGGGAAAAACACCCCGAGGGAGCTTGTCCTTCTGCTGGTGGAGTGGTGTGGGGGTAGAGACAGTGTTAATGCCAACAGGTTTTGTCTGGAGAAGGCTTGGTTCCTCCGAGAGGCTGAGTTCCCTGACGGTGAGCAGGATGGCATCCTGCCTGCTCGGGGGGGCAGTGCTGGCCTTTGCTCAGTTAATGCCCGGGCATCAACTCCAGCAGCTGCCAGCCCTGCTCAGGGGGTGCACGCCAGCCCCCTCCACCCACTGCTGGAAACCCTTGTGGAAACCGCGTGGAAATCTCTGCAGCAGCAGTCGCAGTCTGAGAAGTTCTGCTTTTCTGCATGCGAAGCCCTCAAACTTTGTCCAGCAGAAGTGTTTAGCAATATAGTATCAGTCCTGCCTGGTGCAAGATGATGCTAAATACAAGTGTGCTCATCCGTAGTCATGACAGTGCCAACATTCAGTGCTCCCAGCTGGGTCCGGTCAAGAACCCTGCACTCGGAACAGAACTGAGTTAGGAGGGACCTGCAGTCTGCAGCCCCACATTCGAGATGGGCAATGCCAGCCCCACCACAGGCAGTTGTTGGTAGCCAGGAGGAGTTTTGCCAGAGTTCTTGCTGCTAGAAGTGAAGCTCGTATCTGAGTGCATCTGTTCTGAGCCCCAGATGCTCTCCTTGCTCCTGAGTGCAGGACCTGCCAAGGGAACAAAGGTTGTGTAATGTCATCAAATATTTATGCAGCAACATTATGCAGCAGAGTTCAGAACCACCAAATGAAATATTAATAGCCCCAGCTGGGTGGTGCAGAGCATCCCAGGATCCAGGAGGGCCCAAAGTTTTTGTATTAAGCTACTACATAGTCTGGAGCCTGGTGGAGGTGTTTGAGCATTTGCTCCCAGCTCCCGAGCAGGGCTCCTGGATGCTTCCGTAGCTGTGAAGAGCTTTGCTGATGGAGTCCTGCTGCCTCCCTCCTGCACGCCGTCTCTTCGCCGGCTGGATGCCATACCCTAACGGCTCGAAGGGGGAGAAGCCAGTGTCCCAGTCCAGCTGCCTTTCTGCCAGACACTTGCGAGTGTTCCCTGGAGCACAGCGGGTGAATTGCTGACACGAGGCATGCTGTGTGACAGCCGGATGGAGAGGAGGACGGCTGGGGTGGCAGGGAGCCCGGTCACCCTCCGGTCCTGCCAGAGAGCAGCAGAGCCCCTCGCCAAGGAGCCGCTCACCCGGGGATCTCAGAGCTGACACTTCAGCTTTTTATAGTCTTCACGTGGTGTTACGTGGAGGGGGACCAAAATGGCCTTACACCAGAGGAGGTGTGAAACCAGGATTAATCTCTGTCATTTAGCATGGCTAGCTTTTAGAGAAGGCTTAGAGGTTTCTCCCTTTTTGAAGGGTTTGGTGTGGTTCGAGTAGGGGAAGATGCTCGGCGTCTCCCCACCCCATCGCCCAGCTAGGGAGAGGTTCGGTGGTCGCTTGTTGAGTATTTCCCCCAACGTCCGGCTGCTGCGGCAGGCAGCACTAAGCTGTATTTTGAATGCAGAGACTTGGTTGTCGATGTGAAACACCCCAGACCTTGGCTGCTTGTGTCTGCCACGCACCAGGGTGCTTTCAGTGCTGACTGCGCAGAGCAGGCAGCAGGATGGCAGGGAGCACTGTGGCCAGTGGTGGGGGCTCTCTTGAGTTCCCCCACAACGTGCTGCGTTGGGAGGCACGTGCTTGGCAAGGAGTGGAAGCATCTCCCTGCATGTGGCTTGCAGAGTCCCTGAGGGAGGGGGTTTTTCAGAGTGTTTTTCAGATTTTTGGTACCACTCAATGTAAACTTTATTTAGCAGGACTCTTCAAAGATGTTGGAGTACTCCTGAAGAGCTTATACCACTGCTCCTAAATCAGCCCTGCATTTATCTGAGGATTTTAAGCTTTTACTGTTGTCATTACATTTTCCTGGCAAATTTTGCCAGGCAGAAAACGTTATGGAAGATGGGTATCTTCCCTCAGTATTGAAATGAGCATCCTGTTGAGTGCAGCCTTTTAGAAAAGGCTGGAAGTGAGCAAAATAGGATTTAGCCTAAGTAATACAATAGGTAATCGGCTATTTAGAAGTGATAGCCCATCCAGTTCTATATTAAAAAAAAAAAAAAGTAGCTATGAGGTCTCTTTGCTAGTTTATCAAGGCCTTGGGGGGGAATATGACCATTGCTTCTGAATATCAGAGAGAAGCTGTGGTGGTGGGTGTGATGTTGCGCTGGTCTGGGACGGGTCTGCCGCTGGGTTGCAGGGGCTGAGCGTTTGCTGATGGGCTTGGTACGACCAAATGTTTCGCTCATGACTGCATCCTTGGGTAGGATCACATGGCAGTGTTTTTATTGATCTTTTCTGTTCCTGGTTACTTTAAGCTGTGGATTAGGTAATAGAATAAAAAATGAAGCAGAATGTGAAAAAGCTTTAAAACACGCTCCAGTGTTTTAAAGCTGCAGCTGGAAAGCAGATGCCCCTCCCAGCGGTTCCCTCTGCCCGGTCCGATGGCTTCCAGCACCTGAGGGCTCCCTGCCTGCACCCAGGGCGCTGCCTGTCCAGCTTTCCCCACTGCCGGCCAGCAGAAGAGTGCTGCCAGCTTCACTGTTACCTGTTGTTATATCAGTTATGGTTGGATTATTTGTTTACAGGAAAAATATTTGTTAACTGATGTGTAAGTGCACAGCAAGGATGTGCTGAGATGGGTGGTGTGGCCTCCCCAGCCTTCGACCCAAGAGCACCGACTTGGTGATGGTTATGTTACTGCTATGCTGCATGAGCAAACGGTGGGTGTATTTGGGGGGGGTGGAGGGTCCTGCCTTGAAGTAGATGGATGCATTTACTTCCAGAAATGAAAAGAAAATATGGAAGTGTTTGAGAAGAAGCTCCATGTTGTCCCTGCGAGTATTATGACTAAAGAGAAATAGAGCCTGGGGGCTCCAGCATCTCTGTGGGCAGCTGGTTTGGTGATGCTCTGGTGCCTTCAGAAAACCAAAGGGGTGAGGGGAGGGAGAAAAAAAAAATTTAAAACCAAAACCCCTTCAATCTCACACTGAAGTGGCCTCTTGGAAAGGTGCGTTGAGTTAAACCCACTCCTTGTCAGCAGACCCTGGTGAACCCAGGCAGTCAGCCTTCTCCCCAGCTCTGTGGTCCTGCACCTTGCTAAAGGGAGAGAAGCGGGGCTGGATCTCGATGAGCGATCTCTGGTCTAGGCAAGAGAACCTGACCGGGAGGCTGTGCTGCTGCCGGGCTCTGTGTCTCTGTGTCCGCGGGAGCTCTGCTAGCAGGGTTCCACCTGGAGCTGCCCTGGGAGCGTGGGTTAATGAGCTCGTACACCTGATGCCATGCACACTAATTGCCGTGATGTCTTTTGTTTCCTTTACCTTGTTCTCTGCTGCATCTGCTGCTGCGCTGCTGGTCTGTATCTCTGCTCCTGTCTGTCCCTGTATGAATGTCTCTCCTCCTCTGCCTTCCACTCCTGTTGCCCTCCAGACCACCGCCCGGCGGCCCAAGGTGAGCAGCTGCGGTCAGGGGCACTGAGCATCCCCTCTGTGTTAAAAACCAACTTGCTGAGTGCTAACCACAACGTGCGCTTGCTCTTGTCCTTCCATCTTGTGGAAGAGCTCGCAGGAGCCACGTGCTCCTCTGGAGCGTGTCTAACTCACTGGGGACAACCTGCCTGGGCAAGATGGCTATAGAAGAGCTTTGTGCTGTTGGCCAGAGCTCATCTAATGGAGCAGAGCATAAAAGCAGCGTAGTAATGCCCAGAGCATGCTGCTTGGTGTGTCTGTTAATGTTACTACTTGCTTCTCACTGACTGCCGTTTCCCAGCTTATGTGGGTTACTTTTCAGTGGGATCTTGAGGTTATCTGTTGGAGGAGAGGCGAGAGCCAAGAGGTGTCAGCTAGGACTGGATTAATTCCAGCACAGAGAATCACTCACGTTTTGAGGTCTGCCCCTAGCCAGCAGGACTTGCCTTGCGAAGGGGGACGTGGTTGAATGAGAGCAAACAAGGGAGATGAATCCTCAAAGAACTCTTATCATAGCCAAGTTATGGTTTGTAAATGGTGAACAATTTTTTTCTCTTCTGTGAAGGGGTACATTGCAGGGAGGGCTTTATTTTCACGGGCTTGTACAAGAAACTCAAACCAGGGCAGTGATGGATTTATTCAGTCCCAGGGCAGCTGGGATCCCAGCTGCCAGGCATCTAGTTTTCCCCTCCGAAAAATAATATTGCTAACTGTCATTTTGGCCCTCTAGGGCCAGAGCCCAGGCTGAGGTAGGACCTCACGGGGAAGAAGAAAGTGTGACAGAAGTATATGAGTGCAGTGTGAGGAGGAGAGTCCACCACTCCTTCTGTAGGTTAAATTTTCCTCTAAAATGTCTCCTCCCCAAACACTTGAGACACAGCAAGGATTTTGCTGTGAGTCCATGTGATGCATTTGCAGTGAGGCAGAGAAGTGAGCTCAAGGTAAGCAGCTTTTGTGTGCTGGTGTGGAGTTTAAGCCAGTTTCCAGGCCCAGTTGGGAGTTTACCCTTTACCAGGGCAAGTCCTGGAAAGCTCTCGGTGGATCATGTACCATTGCCCTCGGTTTGAATGGTGTTCTTGTTCTCTGCAACCTCTGCTGGAGAGAAGCTATGAGTGGATGTCCTATGTGACCTCCTCCTCCTTTAGCCCCTCATCTATGCTGGGCAGGAATTAGATGGAATTGAAGACACTCCTGCATGCGTGTTGAGATCAGAGCTGTTGCCCGTGTTGACCAGCTGCTCTGGCGCTCTGCAGCATTGTGGGCCCCTCTCAAGCCATTGCATCCTATTCTGGTTGGGCTCACGGATGTGTCCACATCAGATAGGGTCAGTTGGCAGGCTGCTTTCTCTGGCAGCTTGGACCTTCCTGGGCTCCTGGGAATGGATTTTCAACAGGAAGCATTAGTGAAGGCTGTCCAGTAGCTGTGCAGAGGGCTCTAGGGGATGCCGTGCTGCATTTTGGCCCTTTCTGGAAGAAGATACATCCCTTGGACCTTCCCTGACCCCAGCTGCCAAAGCCAAGTTGCACCTCTCCGAAGGTTTCCTGCTCTTCAGATGTGATGAGCCGGTGGAACGCTACCAGGTGTGTCCCTGGCGATGCTGCTCTGTCCCCACAGAAGCTGAAAGCTCACTCTGTGAAGGGTTTTTAATCCCTAAAACAGCAGGAACAAGAACCACGTCCTTGTTTTGAGTAGTGTATTTCTTGGAGGTAGCGTGTGTGTGGCTTGGTGCCATGGAGACTGTGCCCAGGCAGGGGCTCGCACCATCCCTGGGAGAGCCCGGGATCACACCTGGGACAGGAGGGCTGACCTGCCTGCCTGTCCACAGGGCATTCTACCTATCACAGTTGAGTTAGCTCAGATTTGCCTAGAATAAGCTAGGAGTCAGCAGAAGATCCGACTACAGCATGGCAAGTGAGCGCCTGGTTTCTACGTCCTGCTGCCGCTTTAGCAGGCGGGTGCAGAGGGGTAGATGCTGCGCATGTCCCGGCTGTGTCCTTGCATGTGCCTGGCCAGCCTGGGGTGAGCCATGTGCCTTGGGAAACTGCAATGCACCAAAAAGCCAGTCTTGAGGAGTAAAATAAGAAGTCCAGAAATTAATTTACACAGCGTTAGATGCCACAGAGGTTAGTGCCCCAGAAATACAGGTCCGTGAGTAAAAGAGCAGAGATTTCTAATGGACCTGGTGCTTTCCTTCAGACATCGGCTTCCCTTGGTCACCTGGGTTACGTGGCCAGCTTCACTGCTGGGTTCCCATAAGCACTGATGAAGCAGCTCTCTGCTGCTCTGGTTCCTCCAAGCTCCACTGGTTTTCCCTGGACTCTGGTGAACTCTTTCATTTTCTCCTTCTGTTCCCCTAAAATTCGGTGCTTCTTCCCCCCAGCTGGTGTAGTTGCAGAGAGAGGCTGCAGACTCGGGCGCCTGCCGCAGTGTGTCCCCAACAAGCTGCCGGTGGTGCTGGCACACGTGGGCACAGCAGCACCTGACTCAGGCTCCTGCAAAAGCTGAGCAGCAGATGTGTCCTGTCATGTTCCCAGATGTGGAAGATGGACAGGGGTGTAACCTTCCCCACTCCCGTCTCGGTGTGCTTTGGGGTTTTGCCGTCTCATCCTCTGGAGCTGGAACACCAAAACCTCTGCAAACACTACCGTTAGTTAGTCCCTGCTCTGATCCCCTCCAACATGCTCACTTGATAGGCAGGATCTGCCCTCATGTCCCAGGACTTCGGGGTGCGAGCTGGTCTTGCCGTGAAGAGCAAGGAGATGGGTCTGTACCTGCAGCAGCAGCGTAGGTAGATATGGTAGTACAAGAAAATAAATGCAGCACAGTTTGTAGGGAGAGGCAATCTTTTGTTGTCACTGCTACTGCAGGAGGGAGAGGGACTTGTCCTGTCTCAGGCCTGAAGCAGGGCTTGTGTGCTCAGAAAAAGATCCATTTTGGTTTTTTAACTGTCAGTGGTGTAATAAAATTTTACCTTTCCCTTCAACAACTGATTATCTGTGAATTTTGGCCAAGCCAGACTCCTCCCAGAGCAGTGCAAGATCGCAGCGTTCACGCTGCTGGGGAGTCTCTGCAGTAGTGCTGGTCCTCAGCACGCTGCAGGTCTGGGTACAGCGAGGGCACGGATGCACTCCATCCATCCAGAGATGTTTTGCTGTTGATGTCTCTGCTGTTGCCATGCTCTGGGTTTCATCTGTGCTGGAAAGGTGGCTCCAGTGGCTGACCTGGAGAAACAGAAACACCCTGGTGAAAGAAAACCAGAGATGAAGTGGTCTCAAAGAGTGCAGGGAGATGGACCGGTCGTGGAAGCGTTGTCTCCCATGAAACATGCTCATCTGACTTTCTCCCTTGACCATGTTGTTTTGCAGCCCACCCGGACCCCCAATTCTGCAGCATCCAGCGGCACAGCTGGACCCTCGGGCTCAGCTTCTGCCTCCGGCGGGGAGATGAGCAGCAGCGAGCCCAGCACGCCTGCTCAGACACCGCTGGTGGCCCCGGTTATTCCAACTCCCTCCCTGACCTCTCCGGTGGCACCTCTGGTTCCCTCACCCACAAAGGTAAGCTGTGGCCCACGTAAGCTGTCGGCTTCTGCCAGTGTGGAGGATGGTAGCTCCTGAGGGGAGGAGAAGAGAAAACCTGCTACCAGCAC